>NC_088349.1:19840000-20140000 GCF_036884655.1 Musa acuminata AAA Group
ATCTTATCATGTGAAGAAAATGCAAAACTTGCTAGAATATTTCAAAAGTGTGCATCATGTAATAGTGCTTCACAGCTTTATATGATAATGTTCAAAATACATGATGAATAGTTACAATCACAATCATACAAACTTGATGATGTATGTTAAGCCTTGACATCATCTTTGAAGAGATACCTCATGATGAGTATCATAATGGGAGTATTGATAAGTTTAACTGATCTAACTTATCAATACATCACTTGAATTCTTAGGTCTTGAATTCAAGGTTGATTTATCTCAACTATGGCATATAGACAGGGGGAGTTAAGGATAACTCCATTATCAATTGATTGTCATCATCAAAAAGGGGGAGATTGTTGAATCTCGGATTTTGATGATAAAGTCAATTGTCATTTGTTGTCTAATCTATGTGTTGAGATAAGTGTGCAGGATTAACTACGATGAAAGTTAGACAAGCAGCAGGAGTTGCGCCGGAGTCAAGTTCATGATCACGTTGGGAGTTCGAGAGTTCGACGGAAGTTCGGATGGTCGTCGGAGGTTCTGCGAGAACAGATCCGAGAAGTCCAGAAGCTTGCCAAGTGAAGCTCGTCGGAACTCGCCAAGTGGATCGTCGCAAAGTCCAGGAGTTTGCCGGAAGTCCGCAGAAGCATCACCGAGGGTTCATCGGATGATCGACGGAAGTTCGCCGGAAACTCGCCGGAAGAAGCGATTGACGCACCGAAGCAAAGCTGCAGAAATTGTCTTAGATCTAATCGTAGTTAGCACATTGATTAAGTTGGAAAATGGGAGGTGATCCCATTAGCTTAATCTTGGGGCAATTGGGCCCCTGAAAGACAGAAATTGGGCCGAATGGAGCTAACCATTCGGACCCTGATTGCACCAGGAGGTGCAACCGCCTAGGCCAGGAGGTGGCACCGCCTGGGCTAAGCCTCCCAACGAGACTGGGCGGTGCAACCTCCCCAGCCAGGAGGTAGCACCGCCTGAGCTCAGTCTTCGAGCAAGACTGGGCGGTGCAACCTCCATGACAGAGAGGTGGCACCGCCTGAGCTCAGTCTTCGAGCAAGATTGGGCGGTGCAACCTCCATGATAGAGAGGTGGCACCGCCTGAGCTCAGTCTTCGAGCAAGACTGGGCGGTGCAACCTCCCTGACAGAGAGGTGGCACCGCCTGAGCTCAGTCTTCGAGCTCTGGCAGAGAGGTGCAACCGCCTCAGTCAAGAGGTGGCACCGCCTGGGCTCAATCTTCGAGCTCTGCCAGGCGGTGCAACCTCTCCAGTCAGGAGGTGCAACCGCCTGATCCCGGAATTCCGGGATTTGATCGTTTTGAGCTCCAAATTTGAATTGGGTTGGGGCCTATAAATACCCCACCCATTCAGCACTGAAAAGATACAGACCTACACCGAATTCTTGATCTTTTCTGTGATTCTAAGTGCTCAAATTTGTGTAAAGTCCTAAAGTTCTCCTCTTTCTGTTCTTCAAGTCTTGAGTTGTAAAGAGAGGAGAGAAAGGTCCTGTAAGGGTTGTCTCCTGAGCCCATCAAAAGGAGTGAATCTGTAAAAGGGCAGTTGGCCTTCGCCTATTGAAGGAAGGCCTCTAGTTGACGTCGGTGACCTCGTCGGTGGAGGAAGCCAAAAGTGGAGTAGGTCAAGACTGACCGAACCACTCTAAATCTCTGGTTTGCGTTTATTTTGAGCACTTTATCATTACGGCAAACCTCCTACATAGCTACTGCTCTCTGCGCCTTTACGAACAAGTTTCTAAGTGCTGATCTTTCCGAATCTGCATTCAGACGTAAATCGTATTTTCATACATTACAGTTTACGATTACGTTTTGTAACTGCAAACTGACTTCTGCGCTTTTACAAACGAGTTTCTTTGAAGTTTACATTTACGTTTTGATTCTATTTATAACTGCAAACTGTCTTCTGCAATTTTACGAACGAGTTTCAAGGTTTAGACGAAAATCTGCATTCAGACGTAAAACTGCATTTAGACGCAAATCGGCTTTCCTCGTATAATCATCAGATTTCAGTTTACGTTTACGTCTTGAACTGCATATTGCCTTCTGCGAGTCTACAAACGAGTTTCAAAGTTCAGACGTAAATCTGCGTTTAGACGTAAATCTGCGTTTAGACGTAAATCTGCTTTTTGCAGATTACTTTTTGAGCTGTACAATAGCAGCACACTGTCTTTATACTTCTACTTAAACTGCTAAACAAGTGATTTACGCAATCTGAGCTTAGACGTAAACTGCGCTTAGACGCAAACTGTGTTTAGACGCAAACTGTGTTTAGACGCAAACTGTGTTTCGACGTAAACTGCACTTAATCTTAAGTAATCTTAGAATCGGCTTTTGCATCAAAATAGTTTTTATCGAACGAACGCAGCTTTTGTTTTTAATCGCTGAAAGATTTCCGCTGCACTAATTCACCCCCCCCTCTTAGTGCTCTCGATCCTAACAAAACCAAGCGAAACCGTTGTTGACATGTACACCCATTTTACGGATGTCGTCAATGGTTTAAAATCACTTGGTAAAAGCTTTTCGGATTTTGAACTCGTTAATAAAGTTTTGCGCTCACTTTCTAAAACTTGGGATTCAAAAGTAACTGCTATTCAAGAATCGAAAAACTTGAACCAATTTCCACTTGAAGAACTAATTGGTTCATTGATCACATATGAAATGATGTGCAATGCACGTGAAGAACTTGAGAACCACCTTCCAAAGAACAGGAAGGATTTGGGACATAGAACATTTGAAGACCACTCGAGCATAAGCTCAAGTGATGGTGAACTTAAACTACAAATTAAACAAAAATTAAAAAGTAAAAAGAACGGAACTACTTGCTTTGAACGCAAGAAGAAGAATAAAAATTGGGATGAATCGAGCTCCTCCGAAGACGAGGAGAAAATCAACAAAGGCGAGGTGGCAAACTACGCCTTTACACCTTTCGACGCTGAGGTAATCAAAATGCCTTTAATTTACTTTGAAATTACGTAATGCTTTTCATAATGCATTTTTCTTTTTTATTTAATTTTCTTGAAAATTGCATGTTTAATAATTTTATAATGAAAATACAAAAAATTAGGAATCATGGTTATCATTCTAGTAATTTTGAAAATAATCATGAAAATTGCATGTTTATGATAAACAAAATGATTTTGATTAAAAATACCTTATGAAATCATGCTATATGTGGTTGAGAAGTAATAATGTGTATCATGTTGATTTCCATTGTTATTTCTCGATTTTAAGTATATGAAATCATGTTTAATTTGAAGTTATGATTAATGAGTATATATTTTTGAAATTATGTATGATGATTCTTGATATTTATGGATTATCGATTTTCATGATAATAACAGTGGCTTAAAAAAAAAAAAAAATTGATGCATATTTTTATAAATGAAAAGGCATGCTAACATGAAATCGACCACTTAAAATGAAACACTTAAAAAGGGGGAAAATATATTATCAATGAAATCATGAATCTGTTTATGTTATAAATTTTGTGAGCCATAAAAATTATTTTGATGATTTAAATTTGAAATGAGTTTTATCAAAATCATGATCTTGATTTATCAAATTGAATGAATTGAAAATGAATTGAAAATGAATGATGATTTTTCTCTTGAATGATTGTGACTTGTATTCCTTGTATTCATGATATGATTTTTTATGCAATTCTTTGTATTCATGAAATATTTATCTCATCACCCAATTATTTCTTTTCAATATTCCTCAAGTGATGATATGAATGCATGAGATATTCGTTAATTTATTTTGATGTATGCAAATGAGAAGTTTCGATCATGCATGGTAGGATGCAATGTGACAAATTAATACCATGATGATTTGAAATATTTATGATTTGGAATGATGCATATGCTTTTTATTATGATAATGTATAATGTGTATCATGAATGCTTAAAAAAAAAATTAAATAAATAAATGTTTATATCATGTTAGATGGTTTTACATATTATGCATGATAAGCTATACTGATGAGTGAAACAATGATTGAAATAATATGAATGATGATTTGGAATCATGCATATAATAATGAGTTTATATGTTTTGAAAATGTGCATGTTTTAATTTGAAAATATAATGATGCACAAATGAGATTGATACTAACTTTTGTCATGATTTAAAAATTGATGTAAAGGGTTTTTCCCTTCTTTTTGACAATGACAACAGGGGAGATAGCTAGCTTGCACAATTCAAGAAGAAAGCAAATTGCACTTCTCAAAAGAGAAGAAATTGCTATCTTGAACATCACCAAGAAATTCTATCTTGCAAATCTCAAGACACACAAATGCAATCAGGCAAAATTTATAATTTTGCACATCATTAAAATTTATGATGCTTTGGTGATTATGCATGTTCTAAAATGTTATAAAATTCACTAGCTTGCATGATGTAGAACTTAGCCATATTGAACATCACCAAGGAATGCTATCTTGCCTATCTCAAGAAGCAAAAAGTTAACTTGCACATCTAGCAAAACTTATATTTCAAGAAGCAAGAGTTGCTTTCTTGAACATCTCAAAATTGCTAGCTTGCGGGCCTTAAAATGTAGAAATTTTTTGCTAGCTTGTATATGGTAAACTTGCTATCATACTACCATGATGATGAGCATGCCTTATCTTCATGATTATATTTGAAAAACTATGGCAAAAATATGTCCGAATGATTAAACGTGTTAAAATTATTTTTCGGACTTTTTTGATTGAATGATCAAATCACTTGATTGCCATAATGATTTTACACAATTACTTGCCATGATTACATGTTGGAAATTATGTGCTTGAATACAAAAATTTCCATGATAATAAGCATGTTTTACCTTCATGATTGTAATTGAATATCTCTAGTAAAACCGTATCCGAATGTATGAAAGTGTCAAATTTCATTTTCGAATTTTCTTGATCCTAACAATTGGATTTTCTTAATACATTATCCTCTTCCGAACTTAACAAGCATATGTCATATCAAGTTTAATTCACATCATTGATTTTTGACATATGGAATCATCTAGCAAATGCACTTATCATGTGAAAAATATTTTTCGAGAAACATATTTGATGATTCCCTCTTATAAAAAGAAGATATTTTTACATACAAGGATTTGACTCACTTACATATCTTAATCCTTGCAAAAATGAAGTGTGCTTTAATATCTTATCGATTTGAACTTCACATATGGCTTTTCTCCTTCATGTAAAAAGATAACAAATAAAAAGGAAGAAGCAATAAAAGCTATCTCCATGTCATGTTTTCCTCGAGATGTTTGCATAATTGGTATCCTATCACTCACTGTTGGAAAATGACATGAACCAACTTATGGCATCGCACTTATATTTAAAATTTACTTATATCGTTCTCCTTATTGTTGATGACAAAGGGGGAGAAATATATAAATTGATACTATGAGTGCCATATTTGAAGAATATGAATAAATGTTATGAATGGCATATTATGATGAGATATCAAAAGCAGCATTCATATGAATAGGTCCTATGAATGTCATATCATGTTAAGATATCAAGAACTTGAATCGCAATTTTACATGTTGATATCTTACCATTTGATGATAGCAAACTTGCATGATGATAAAACTTGATATTATGTTTTTCATTCAATGAGTTGAACCAAAATCACAAATACTTGATTATAGTACTTCTCCTTTTTGTTGATGACAAAGGGGGAGAAGTATGTTGATGAAATGACATGTTATGCATAAGTTTATGCATAAGTTCATAATGACGTGTTGCAAGTATTCATGATGAATATTGCAATGACTTGAATTCAGTTTGAATTCAAGATTCTATCAATATGGCATATTGATAGGGGGAGTTTGTTTAAACTCCAGGAGTTAAGTTTAACTCCGTCATCAAGTGGTTGTCATCATAAAAAAGGGGGATATTGTTGAATCTCGTATTTTGATGATGAAACTACTTGATATATGTTTATGACTTAATCTGCGTTTTGAGTGACGCAAGATGCCTCGATCAGGATGAGATAATTAAAGCAGGAAAATCATGTTGTGCCGGAGGAACATGTCAGAAGATTGGACGTCGGGCCGGTGGATCGGTCGACGTATCGACAGAAGGCTTCGGGCCGTGGACTCAGGCATTGGGCCAAGAAGAGCGGGTATTGTGCCAAGGATATTGGAGTTGCGGAGCCAACTGGCCGATTGAGCAATAGGCCGCAGGAAAGGACGATGCGCCGAAGAATTGGACGAAGCGTCGAGGGACCAATGACATGCCGGACAACTTGGTTAATTGCTTAGGATTAATTGTCTCGATCGATGTTTTGTTTTACATGTGCAGGATTAACTACGATGAAAGTAAGACATGCAGTAGGAGTTACGCCGGAGTCATGACAATGATCACGTTGGGAGTTCGAGAGCTCGACGGAAGTTCGGACAGTCGTCGGAGGTTCTGCGGGAACAAATCCGAGAAGTCCAGAAGCTTGCCAAAGGAGCTCGTCGGAACTTCCCAAGTGGATCGTCGCAGTCCAGGAGTTTGCCGGAAGTCCGTAGGAGCATCACCGAGGGTTCATCGGATGATCGACAGAAGTTCGTCGGAAACTCGCCGGAAGAAGCGAGTGACGCACCGAAGCAAGCAGCAGAATATGTCTTAGGAAATAATCGTAGTTAGCACTTTGATTAAGTTAGAAATGGGAGGTGATCCCATTAGCTTAATCCTAGGGCAATTGGGCCCCTGAAGAACTCAAATTGGGTCGAATGGTTCAACCCATTCAGACCCAGGTTGCTATGGGAGGTGCAACCATCCAGGCAGGGAGGTAGCACCGCCCAGGCTATGTCTCCCAGCGAGACTGGGTGGTGCAACCTCCTCTGTCAGGAGGTAGCACCGCCAGAGCTCAAGTTTCGAGCTCTGCCAGGTGGTGCAACCTCTCCAGTCAGGCGGTGCAACCGCCTGAGCTCGGTCTTCGAGCTCTGGCAGAGAGGTGCAACCGCCTCTGACAGAGGTAGCACCGCCTAGAGGCTCAGTCTTCGAGCTTTGCCAGGCGGTGCAACCGCCCTAGTCAGGAGGTGCAGCCGCCTGATCCCGGAATTCCGGGATTTGATCGTTTTGAGCTCCAAATTTGAACTGGGTTGGGGCCTATAAATACCCCACCCATTCAGCACTGAAACGATACAGACACACACCGAATTCTTGATCTTTTCTATGATTCTAAGAGCTCAAATTTGTGTAAAGTCCAAAAGTTCTCCTCTTTCTGTTCTTCAAGTCTTGAGTTGTAAAGAGAGGAGAGAAAGGTTCTGTAAGGGTTGTCTCCTGAGCCCGTCAAAAGGAGTGAAACTGTAAAAGGGCAGTTGGCCTTCGCCTATTGAAGGAAGGCCTCTAGTTGACGTCGGTGACCTCGTCGGTGGAGGAAGCCAAAAGTGGAGTAGGTCAAGACTGACCGAACCACTCTAAATCTCTGATTTGCTTTTATTTTGAGCACTTTATCATTACTGCAAACCTCCTACATAGCTACTGCTCTTTGCGCTTTTACAAACAAGTTTCTAAGTTTTGATCTTTCCGAATCTGCATTCAGACGTAAATCAGTGTTTTCGTACGATCTTTACATTGCAGTTTACATTTACGTTTGATTCTATTTATAACTGCAAACTGTCTTCTGCGCTTTTACGAACGAGTTTCTTTGCAGTTTACATTTACGTTTTGATTCCATTTATAACCGCAAACTACGCTTAGACGCAATCTGCGCTTAGACGCAAACTGCGCTTAGACGCAATCTGCGCTTAGATGCAAACTGCGCTTAAACGCAATCTGCATTTAGACGCAAACTGCATTTAGATGCAAACTGCGTAAATCACGCTTAGACGCAAACTGTGTTTAGACGTAAATTGCACTAAATCATAAGTAATCTTAGAATCGGCTTTTGCATCAAAATAGTTTTTATCGAACGAACGCAGCTTTCGTTTTTAATCGCTGAAAGATTTCCGCTGCACTAATTCACCCCCCCCCTCTTAGTGCTCTCGATCCTAACACAACCGCCCCTGACAGAGGTGGCACCACCCAGAGGCTCAGTCTTCGAGCTCTGCCAAGCGGTGCAACCGCCCCAGTCAGGAGGTGCAACCGCCTGATCCCGAAATTCCGGGAATTGACAGTTTTGAGCTCCAAATTTGAACTGGGTTGGGGCCTATAAATACCCCACCCATTCAGCACTGAAAGAGTATAACTTACACTCGAAATCTTGATCTTTTTCTGTGATTCTTAGAGCTCAAAATTGTTGTAAAGGCCAAAAGTTCTCCTCCCTCTGTTCTTCAAAGTTTTGAGTTGTAAAGAGAGGAGAGAAAATCTCTGTAAGGGTTGTCTCCTAAGCCCGTCAAAAGGAGTGAAACTGTAAAAGGGTGTTTGGCCTTCGCCTATTGAAGGAAGGCCTCTAGTTGACGTCGGTGACCTCGTCGGTGGAGGAAGCCAAAAGTGGCGTAGGTCAAGATTGACCGAACCACTCTAAATCTCGGTTTGCATTTACGTTGAGCATTTTATCTTTACTGCAAACCTCCTAAATAGCTACTGCCTTTTGCGTTTTATGAACGAGTTTCTAAGTTCAGAGCTTTCCGAATCTGCGTTTAGACGTAAATCGGCTTTTTCGTACGATCATTACATTTCAGTTTACGTTTACGTTTTGATTTCAATCATAACTGCAAATTGCCTTCTGCGCATTTATAAAACGTATCTCAAAGTTCAGTATCTTCAAAATTGACATTTAGACGTAAACCGATTTTATCGTACGAACGTCGCATTTCAGTTTGCGCTTGCATTCTGATTTTCATCATAAACTGCAAACTGCCTTCGTAGATTTACTTTAACGTCATCTCGCTTAATCTTAAGTTAAAGTAATCTTAGAATCGACTTTTATATCGAAATCGTTTTTATCAAACGAACGCAGCTTTCGATTTTAATAGTGAAAGATTTCCGCTGCACTAATTCACCCCCCCCCCCCTCTTAGTGCTCTTGATCCTAACAATTGGTATCAGAGCCCAGTTTTTCTCATTTCGGATTTACACCCGAGAGAAATGGCTCTTCATGGCTTTCAAGAGGGCTTATCGGTCTTTCGTCCACCGTTGTTTAACGGATTGGACTACACTTATTGGAAAACTCGAATGAGAGTTTTCTTGATTTCTATGAATTTAGATTTATGGAATATCGTTGAAAACAGTTTTCAACTTCCCTCTAAATCGATGAACGAATGGTCGGATTTGGAGAAGAAGTATTTTTCTTTAAACGCAAAGGCTATGAATGCCTTATTTTGCGCTTTGGACAAAAATGAGTTCAATCGGATTTCTACGTGCGAAACGGCTTTTGACATTTGGCAAACACTCGAAATCACGCACGAGGGAACTAGTAGAGTCAAAGACTCGAAAGTTAACTTTTTATTGCATGATTTTGAGCTTTTTCGAATGCAACCAAGCAAGACTATAGGCGACATGTACACCCGTTTCACGGATGTTGTCAATAGTTTAAGAGCTCTTGGAAAATATTTTTCGGATTTTGAACTCGTAAACAAGATTTTGCGTTCTCTTTCTAAGAAGTGGGATTCAAAAGTAACTGCAATACAAGAAGCTAAAAACCTAAACAACTTACCACTTGAAGAACTAATTGGTTCGTTGATGACATATGAAATGGTGCACAATGCACATGATGAACATGTTGAACACAGTCACCTTCCAAAGAACAGGAAGAATTTGGAACTCCGGACAAATGAATGCCACTTGAGCGATGACTCAAGTGATGAGGACAATGATGAACTTGAACTTCGAACACTAAATCTTAATAAGTTTATTAAACAAAAATCTAAAATAGACAATGAACTTTAACGAAGGAAGAGGCCAAAGAAGAGGAAGGCAACCAAGGATGAATCAAGAACTTCCAAAGGTGAAACGGCGAATTGGGCTTTGACGAGCTTCGACTACAAGGTAAGTAACTCAACTCTCTTGAATTATTTCGAAATTACATGATGCTCTTCATAATACATTTTCTTTTTTAGTTTAGAATTAATGTTTAAAAAAAAATATATATATTATGATCATGCTAGTAATTTCGAAAATGATAATATTGCATATTTTAAACAAACAAAATGATTTTGATTGAAAATATGAAATCATGGTTAAGAAGTAATAATGTGTATCATATTGATGTCCATTGTTATTTCTCGATTTTGAGTATATTAAATCATGTTTAAGTTGAAGTTATGATTAATGAGTATATATTTTTGAAATTATGTGTGATGATATGAATACATGAAATATTCATTAATTTATTTTGATGTATACAAATGAAAGGTTATGATCATGCTTGGTCGGATATAATTTAACAAAATTGATACCATCATGATATGAAACATTTATGATTTGTAATGATGCACGCAATACTTGAGCTTTTTAATTATGATGTGAATCATGATTTAAAATGCTATGAGTTGTTGCTAAAATGAAATATTCATGATAAATGATGATAATGTCATGAATGTTCTAAATGATGAATGTTTGGTATCATAATCAAAATGAAGTGATAAATACTTTAAAAATAAATGTTTGTATCATGTTAGATGGTTTGACATATTGTGCATGATAAGCTATAAAGATGATTGAAACAATGATTGAAATAATAGGAATGATGATTTAGAATCATATAATAATGAGTTTATATGTTTTAAAAATATATATGATGATAATGATGCATGCAAAGATGAAATATTCATGATAAAATAATTGTTTTGACATTCAAGACTTGAATTTTCATCAATGCTATTTACCTTTGTCATAATTTAGAAATTAACGTAAAAGGTCTTCCCTTCTTTTTGACAATGACAAAGGGGGAAGTAAAACATACTTGAAAGCTAATTTGTTAGCTCATATAATTAAAAAAAAGGAGAAAGAAAATAATTACACTTCTCAAAAGAAAAGGAATTGCTATCTTGAACATCACCAAGAAGTGCTATCTTACAAATCTCAAGATGCACAAATGCAAACATGCAAAATTTGTAATTTTGCACATCATTAAAATTTATGATGCTTTAGTGATTATGCATGTTCTAAAATGTTATAAGATTCACTAGCTTGCATGATATAGAACTTATTGAACATCACCAAGGAATGATATCTTGCAGAAGCAAAAAGTTAACTTGCACATGTAGCAAAACTTATATTTCAAGAAGCAAGAGTTGCTTTCTTGAACATCTCAAAATTACTAGCTTGCGTGTCTTCAAATTGTAAACTTGCCATCGTACTACCATGTTGATGAGCATGCCTTATCTTCATAATTGTATTTGAAAAACTATGGCAAAAATACGTCCTAATGATTGAACGTGTTAAAATTATTTTTTGATTGAATGATCAAATCACTTGATTGGCATAATGATTTTACACAATTACATGTTGGAAATTATGTGCTTGAATACAAAACTTCCATGATAACAAGCATGTTTTACCTTCATGATTGTAATTGAATATCTATAGCAAAACCTTGTCCGAATGCAAGAAAGAGTCAAATTTCATTTTCGGATTCTCGTGATCCTAACATATCAAGTTTACTCTCTTCCGAACTTAACAAGCATATGTCATATCAAGTTTAATTCATATCATTGATTTTTGACATATGTAATCAACTAGCAAATACATCTCTCATACACATATCATGTGAAAAATATTTTTTTTGAGAAATGGATTTGATGAATATGGATGAAAGTGTTTTTACTTGCAAGGATTTGTTTCACATACATATCTTGATCCTTGTAAAAATGAAGCATGATTTAATCTCTCATCGATTCTAACTTCACTCGAAGTAAACTCACAAATAACATGTATCACAAATAGTCTTCCTCCTTCATGCAAAAAGATAATAATAGATAAAACAAAGGAAGAAGTTTTTCAAAGCTATCTCCATGTCATGTTTTCCTTGAGATATTTGTATAATTGATATCCTATCACTCACTGTTGGAAAATGACATGAACCTAGTTATGACATGAATAATTACAAGCACTTATGCTTAAAATTTGCTTATATCGTTCTCCGTTTTGTTGATAACAAAGGAGGAGAAATATATGAATTGATGCTATGAACACTGATGCTATGCTTAGATCATCAAGAGATATATGAATTGATATGATTGTTATATTTGCAATGCTTGCATCATCAAGAGATATATGAATTGATGCTATGATTGCCAAACTTGCATTATGCCATGTTTGCATCATGCGTTAAGATATCAAGAACTTGTATCGTAATTTTACGCGTTGATATCTTACCATGTGATGAAATGCTACAATTGATAAACACTTGAAATGTTTGCATTATGATATCAAAAGCTTACATCGTAATTTTACATGTTGATATTTGATAATAGCAAACTTGCATGATGATAAAACTTGATATTATGTTTTTCATGCAATGAGTTGAACCAATATCACAAACACTTGATTGTGGTACTTCTCCTTTTTGTTGATGACAAAGGGGGAGAAGTATGTTGATGACATGACATGTTATGCATAAGTTTATGCATAAGTTCATGATGACGTGTTGCAAGTATTCATGATGAATATTGCAATGACTTAAATTCAGTTTGAATTCAAGATTCTATCAATATGGCATATTGATAGGGGGAGTTTGTTTAAACTCTGGGAGTTAAGTTTAACTCCGTCATCAAGTGGTTGTCATCATCAAAAAGGGAGAGATTGTTGAATCTCGTATTTTGATGATGAAACTACTTGATATATGTTTCTGATTTAATCTGCGTTTTGAGTGACGCAGGATGCTTCGATCAGGATGAGACAATTAAAGCAGGAAAATCATGTTGTGCCGGAGGAACATGTTAGAAGATAGGACGTCGGGCCGGTGGATCGGTCGACGTATTGACAGAAGGCTTCGGGCCGTGGACTCAGGCATCAGGCCAAAAAAAGCGGGTATTGTGACAAGGATATCGGAGTTGCGGAGTCAACTGGCCGATTGGGCAATAGGCTGCAAGAGAGGACGATGTGCCAAAGAATCGGACGAAGCGTCGAGGGACCAATGACATGCCAGACAACTTGGTTAATTGCTTAGGATTAATTGTCTCGATCGAAGTTTTGTTTTAAGTGTGCAGGATTAATTATGATGGAAGAAAGACATGCAGCAGGAGTTGCGCCGGAGTCAAGACAATGATCACGTTGGGAGTTCGAGAGTTCGACGGAAGTTCAGACAGTCGTCGGAGGTTCTACGGGAACAAATCCGAGAAGTCCATAAGCTTTCCAAAAGAAGCTCGTCGGAACTCGCCAAGTGGATCGTCGCAAGTCCAGGAGTTTGCCGGAAGTCCGCAGGAGCATCACCGAGGGTTCATCGGATGATCGACGGAAGTTCGCCGGAAACTCGCCAGAACAAGCGATTGACGCACCGGAGCAAGCTGTAGAAATTATCTTAGGATTTATCGTAGTTAGCACAATGATTAAGTTGGAAATGAGAGGTGATCCCATTAGCTTAATCTTGGGGCAATTGGGCCCCTGAAAAACCCAAATTGGGCCGAATGGATCTACCCATTCGGACCCTGATTGCTGTGGGAGGTGCAACCGCCCAAGCCAGGAGGTAGCACCACCTGGGCTAAGTCTCCCAGGGAGACTGGGCAGTGCAACCGCCCTAGCCAGAGGTAGCACCGCCTGGGCTCAGTCTCCGAGCGAGACTGGGCGGTGCAACCTCCCTTGACAGGAGGTAGCATCGCTTGAGCTTAGTCTTCGAGATCTAGCAGGCGGTGCAACCGCCCCAGTCAAGAGGTGCAACCGCCTGAGCTCGGTCTTCGAGCTTTGGCAGAGAGGTGCAACCGCCCCTGACAGAGGTGGCACCGCCCAGAGGCTCAGTCTTCGAGCTCTACTAGGCGGTGCAACCGCCCCAATCAGGAGGTACAACCGCCTGATCCCGGAATTCCGGGAATTGACAGTTTTGAGCTCCAAATTTGAACTGGGTTGGGGCCTATAAATACCCCACCCATTCAGCACTGAAAGAGTATAACTTACACTCGAAATCTTGGTCTTTTTCTGTGATTCTTAGAGCTCAAAATTGTTGTAAAGGCCAAAAGTTCTCCTCCCTCTGTTCTTCAAAGTTTTGAGTTGTAAAGAGAGGAGAGAAAATCTCTGTAAGGGTTGTCTCCTAAGCCCGTCAAAAGGAGTGAAACTGTAAAAGGGTGGTTGGCCTTCGCCTATTGAAGGAAGGCCTCTAGTTGACATCGGTGACCTCGTCGGTGGAGGAAGCCAAAAGTGGAGTAGGTCAAGATTGACCGAACCACTCTAAATCTCGGTTTGTATTTACTTTGAGCATTTTTTCTTTACTGCAAACCTCCTAAATAGCTACTGCCTTCTGTGCTTTTACGAACAAGTTTCTAAGTTCAGAGCTTTCCGAATCTGCGTTTAGACGTAAATCGGCTTTTTCATACGATCATTACATTTCAGTTTACGTTTATGTTTTGATTTCAATCATAACTGCAAACTGCCTTCTACGCATTTATAAAATGTATCTCAAAATTCAGTATCTTCAAAATTGACATTTAGACGTAAACCGGTTTTATCGTACGAACGTCGCATTTCAGTTTGTGCTTGCATTCTGATTTTCATCATAAACTGCAAACTGCCTTCGTAGATTTACTTTAACGTCATCTCGCTTAATCTTAAGTTAAAGTAATCTTAGAATCGGCTTTTACATCGAAATCGTTTTTATCAAACGAACGCAGCTTTCGATTTTAATAGTAAAAGAATTCCGCTACACTAATTCACCCCCCCCACCCTCTTAGTGCTCTTGATCCTAACAGCCATGACGACGACGCCGGTGCTAACACTACCAGATTTCAACCGACCCTTCATTATTGAGGCCGACGCATCTAGAGTCGGAATTGGAGTCATTCTCATGCAAGATGGTCGACCACTCGCATACACTAGCAAGACATTATCTCTCTCCCATTAAAATAAGTCAATATATGATAAGGAGATGCTCGCCATTGTATGCGCAACAATGAGGTGGAGACCCTACTTGATTGGTCGACGATTTCAAATTAAAACCGACCATAAAAGCCTCAAGTACTTTTTGGAGCGAAAGATATCATCCCTTGAGCAGCAAAAATGGGTAACAAAACTTCTTGGATTTGATTATGAAATAACTTATAAAATGGGGAAAGAGAATATTCTTGCAAATGTGCTTTCGCAGCTACCCGAGCAAGCTGAAGTTTCGGCCATTTCACTTCAGACCAGCGACTTCCTTGAGGATATTAAGATGGAATGACAGGAAGATTCAAAGACTAGTAAGATTATAAAA
Organism: Musa acuminata AAA Group; assembly: GCF_036884655.1. Classification (NCBI taxonomy): domain Eukaryota; kingdom Viridiplantae; phylum Streptophyta; class Magnoliopsida; order Zingiberales; family Musaceae; genus Musa; species Musa acuminata. The sequence continues at coordinate 19,855,305 of NC_088349.1, forward strand.
AATTTGGAGGAAGCACCAAGCTCCGTGGCTCATTACAATTGGGACTCAAAAAAATTAAACTATAAGGGACGCATTGTGCTTATGATAAATTCTACTTGCATCTTCACGAGCAGATTTTGGACAAAGTTATTCTATATGCAGGGTACTAAATTGAAAAGGAGTACGGCATATCACCCACAAATCGACAGCTAGACAGAAGTTGTAAATAGGTGCAGGGAGACAGCCCAAAGCCACCCGCCAAATATGACTATCCAAGGAGAACTCCAGACCCAACCAAGTACCATTATTGATCGACGGATCGTGACTCGATGACGATGACCCACTACTAAAGTACTAACACAGTGGGTGAACCTACCAACAGAAGATGCCACTTGGGAGAACTATGACGACTTAAAGATCAAATTCCCAAAATTCATGAATCGTCAGCCTCGAGGACAAGGCTGATTTGAAGAGGGCGGGTCTGTTAGGACTCTAGGTAGGAGAGTCCTAATAAAGAGGGACATTCATGTAAAACCTACCTAAGTCGACCCCTATTAAAGAGGTGAAGAGGCCGGCTAGGGTTAGGAGGATGTTTCTTATAGAAGAATTAGGAGTTGTAAAGGAATAGGAGTCTTGAGTAGAAGTCCTATTAGGAGTTGGTTAGAAGTAGGAGTAGGAGTCCTATTAGGAGTTAGGGTTTAAAAATCCTATAAATAGTCATGTATTCCTCCTCTTTTGATAAGCAATAGATGAATTTTTTCTACAGCCTTTGAGCAGCAACTTGGAGGGAGGAACCCCTATAGAGTTCCAAGGAGGCCGATCCCCTAAAGAGATCAACCCCAAGTTTAGAATCTGTAAGGGTTCTAACATAGATACACATGGACTTATTTCTTGAAACACAAAAATGAGTGCTTTAGATATTTCACCAAGTTTTGTAAACTTGTTCAAAATGAAAATTTATGATTTCATCAATTCGAAGTGATCATAGTGGTGAATTTCAAAACCGTGATTTCTAAGAATTTTGTGAATCTAATGGATAAAACCACAACTTCTCTACTCCAAGAAATCCTCAACAAAATGTAGTAGAAAGAAAGAATAGAAATTTATAAGAAATGACAAGTTCCATGTTGAATGAACATAGCCTACCCAAATATTTTTGGGCCGAAGCCGTAAACACTACATGCTATATTTTGAATAGAGTTTTAGTAACCCTTACTCACCAAAACTCCCTATGAGTTGTGAAACAATAAAAAACCCAATGTTTCATATTTTAAAGTTTTTGGGTGTAAGTGTTTTATCTTGAATGAAAAAGATGCCTTAGGAAAATTTGATGCTAAATCCAATGAAGGAATTTTTATTGGTTATTCTTCAGTTTCTAAAGCTTTTCGTATCTTCAATAAAAGGACTTTAATTATAGAAGAATCCATTCATGTTGTTTTCAATGAGATTTCTGAAATCAAGAAAAATGACTTTGATGATGATGTTAATTTCGATTCTTTGAATTTAAATGAAACCCCTTCGCCAACTAGCAACTTGGATGCATTCACTTCTGAAACATTCTTACCTAAGGATTAGAAGTATGTAGATGCTCATCCTAAGGAGTTAATCCTAGGAGACATATCTAAGGGGGTTCAAACACGTTCATCTCTTAAAAATTTTTGTGCCAATGCCGCTTTTCTCTCCCAAATTGAACCTAAATGTATTGACGAAGCCATGAAAGATGATTCATGGATTATCATAATACAAGATGAGTTAAATCAATTTAAGAGAAATGAGGTGTGGAAGCTTGTTCCTAGGCCAAATGACCATTTAGATATTGGTACTAAATGGGTCTTTAGAAACAAGCAAGATGAATATGGTATCGTGGTTAGAAACAAGGCTAGATTAGTGGCCAAAGGTTTCAACCAAGAAGAAGGTATCGATTACGAAGAAACCTTCGCTCTTGTGGCTAGATTAGAAGCCATAAGGATGCTCCTTGCCTATGCTAGTAATAATAATTTTAAGTTGTTTCAAATGGATGTTAAAAGTGCTTTTCTTAATGGCTTTATTTCTGAAGAAGTTTATGTTGAACAACCTCCCGGATTTGAAAATAATAGCCTCCCTAATCATGTATTTAAATTAACCAAAGCTCTCTATGGTTTAAAACAAGCCCCAAGGGCTTAGTATGATAGACTAAGTACTTTTCTTATTGAAAATAATTTCACAAAAGACAAGGTCGATACTACATTGTTTATCAAGAATTTTGAAAATAATTTTCTCATTGTTCAGATTTATGTTGATGATATTATCTTCGGTTCTACGAATGAATATCTTTGTGAATCTTTTGCTAAAACCATGAGTCTCGAATTTGAAATGAGTTTGATGGGAGAATGAACCTTTTTCTTAGGCTTATAATTTAAGAAACTAAGCAATGACATCTTTATTAGTCAAACTAAATATGCTTTAGATTTACTGAAAAGATTTAATATGGATAGCTCAAAAGCTATTAACACCCCTATGAGCACCTCCACTAAGTTAAAAGTTGATGAGAGTGGAGAAAGCTTCGATCAAAAAACTTATAGGGGTATGATAGGAAGTTTACTTTACCTCACTGCAACTAGACCAGATATCATGTTCAGTGTAGGACTTTGTGCTAGGTTTCAATCAAACCCTAAGATATCTCATCTCAAAGCTGTTAAAAGAATACTTAGATATCTTAAAGGTACCACAAATCTAGGATTATGGTATCCAAAATCTGAGAATTTTGAGTTAATTGCTTATGCGGATGCGGATTTTGTTGGGTGTAGACTAGATAGAAAAAGTATATTAGGAACATGTCAATTTTTGGGACATTCCCTTGTTTCCTGGTCATTTAAGAAACAAAACTCGGTTGCTCTATCAACAATCGAAGCTGAGTATATTGCAGCTAGTGCATGCTGTGCACAAGTTGTGTGGATGAAAAACACCTTAGAAGATTATAAAGTCCATCTTAAAAACATTCCCATTAAATGTGATAACACAAGTGCAATATGTTTAACAAAGAATCCCATTCAATACTCAAGAACAAAACATATTGATATTAGACTGTTAGGATCAAGAGCACTAAGAGGGGGGGGTGAATTAGTGCAGCGGAAAACCTTCTACGATTAAAATAAAAACTACGTTCGTTTGTTAAAAGTGATTTTGGTAAGAAAGTCGATTCGTAAATCACTTTAACTTCTGTTTAAGCGAGATGCAACAAAGATATAAATGTAGTTTGCAGTTATGATTCTAATCAGATAGTAGGCGCAAACTGAAATATGATATTCGTACGAAAAAACTGATTTCATCTAAATGCTGATTCGTAAATCACTTGATTAAGCAAGATGTAGTTTAAGCAAGGATATAAAGGCAGTTTGCAGTTATGATAGAAATCAAAACGTAAACGCAAACCGAAATATGATGATCGTACGATAAAACTAATTTACATCTAAACGCCGATTCGGAAAGTGCAAAGCTTGAAACCCGATCGTATATGCGCAGAAAGCAGTAAGCTTTTGAGGAGGTTTGCAGTAAAGATAATATGCTCAAAGTAAATGCAAACCGAGATTTAGAGTGGTTCGGTCAATCTTGACCTTCTCCACTTTTGGCTTCCTCCACCGACGAGGTCACCGACGTCAACTAGAGGCCTTCCTTCAATAGGCGAAGGCCAACCACCCTTTTATAGTTTCACTCCTTTTGACGGGCTTAGGAGACAACCCTTATAGAATTTTCTCTCCTCTCTTTAAAGCTCAGAACTTGGAAGAAAAGAGGAAGGAGAACTTTTGGCCTTTACAACAATTTTGAGCTCTAAAACTCACAAAACAAGATCAGGATTTTGGTGTATGTTGAGTGCCCTTTCAATGCTAAAAGGGTGGGGTATTTATAGGCCCCAACCCAGTTTGAATTTGGAGCTCAAAATTGTCAATTCCCGGAATTCCGGGATCTGGCGGTTGCACCTCCTGATTGAGGCGGTTGCACCGCCTAGCAGAGCTCGAAGACTGAGCCTCTGGGCGGTGCCACCTCCTGTTAGGGGTGGTTGCACCTCCTGCCAGAGCTCGAAGACCGAGCTCAGGTGGTGCCACCGCCTGACTGAGGCGGTTGCACCTCCTGCCAGAGCTCGAAGACCGAGCTCAGGTGGTGCCACCTCTTGTCATGGGATGTTGCACCACCCAATCTCGCTCGAAGACTGAGCCCAGGCGATGCCACCTCCTGGTTGGGGTGGTTGCACCGCCCAGTCTCACTCGGAGACTTAGCCCAGGCGGTTCAATCGCCTGGCAGAAATCAGGGTCCGAATGGGTTGATCCATTCGGCCCAATTTGGGTTTTTCAGGGGCCCAATTACCCCAAGATTAAGTTAATGGGATCATCTCCCATTTCCAACTTAATCATTATGCTAACTATGATATTTCCTAAGACATTTACTGTAACTTGCTTCGGTGCGTCAATCGCTTCTTCCGGTGAGCTTCCAGTGAACTTCCGTCGATCATTCGATGAACCCTCGGTGATGCTCCTGCGGACTTCCGGCAAACTCCTGGACTTGCGACGATCCACTTGGTGAGTTCCGATGAGCTTCTTTGGCAAGCTCATGGACTTCTCGGATTTGTTCCCGCAGAACCTCCGACGACTGTTCGAACTTCCGTCGAACTCTCGAACTCCCAACGTGATCATTGTCTTGACTCCGGTGCAACTCCTGCTGCATATCTTACTTTCATCATAGTTAATTCTGCATACTTATCTCAACATATAGATTAGATAACAAATGACAATTGACTTCATCATCAAAATTCGAGATTCAACAATCTCCCCTTTTTGATGATGACAATCAATTGATAATGGAGTTAACCTTAACTCCCCCTGTCTATATGCCATACTTGAGATAAGTCATTCTTGAATTCAAAACCTTTGAATTCAAGAGACATATTGATAAGTTAAAATCATTTAAACTTATCAATACTCCCATTATAATTCCCATCATGATGTATCTCTCTGAAGATGATGTCAAGGCTTGACATTCATTTTCAAATTTTACATTACAAGTTTGAATGATGGTAAAAGTAGCAATTCATCATATTGTAAGATATCAACATGTAAAACTGCGAAGTAAGATTTTGATATCATTACATGATGCACAAATTTCAAATGTTTTAGCAAGTATTGCATTTCATCACATGGTAAGATATCAATACGTAAAATTACGATGCAAGTTTTTGATATCTTGACACGATACAAACAAGGCATAATGCAAATTATAGCAATCATAGCATCTATTCATATATCTCTTAGTGATGCAAGTCATGGCATTAATACTCATATATTTCTTTCTCCCCCTTTGTCATTAACAAAAAGCATGGTAGTTGTGATACCAGGAGAACAATATAAGCAAATTTTGAGCATAAGTGTGATAATTGTTCATGCCTTTACTAGGTTCATGTTATTTTCCAATAGTGAGTGATAGGAAATCAATTATACAAGCATATAAAGGAAAGCATGATATGTAGATCGCTTTGAATACTTCTTCCTTTTTATTTGTTATAATCTTTTTGCATGAAGGAGAAAGGCCATTTGTGATACCAGCTATTTGTGAGTTTACTTGAAGTTAAAACTGATGAGAGATTAAATCATGAAGTTAAAATCGATTGAATCATGCTTCATTTTTACAGGTATCAAGATATGTATGTGAAACAAATCTTTGCAAGTAAAAACACTATCATCCATATTTCAAGATGGAATTCATAAGCAGGAATCATTTCATCAAATCCATTTCAGAAAAATATTTTTCATATAATAAGTGTATGAGAAAATCTGATTTTAAGGATACCAATTGTTAAGTGAATCCGAAAATGAAATTAACACTTTCATGCATTCGGACAAGACTATGCTATAGATTTTCAAATACAATCATGAAGACAAAACATGCTTATTGTTATGGAAATTTTTGTATTCAACACATAATTTCCATGTTATTTAGGCATGATCATTCAATAAAGTCCGAAAAGTAATTTTAACTAGTTTATGTATTCGGACACATCAACATTCCTAATTCTCTTCTTATGAAATCAAATTGTTCTTCACTTAGAGGTTTTGTAAAAATATTAGCTAGTTGATGTTTAGTATCAATGAACTCTATGATTACATCATGATTAGTAACATGATCTCGTATAAAGTGATGTCTAATATCAAAATGTTTTATTCTTGAGTGTTGTATAGGATTTTTCGTTAAGCATATTGCACTTGTGTTATCACATTTAATGGGAATATTTTTAAGATGAATTTTATAATCTTCTAAGGTGTTTTTCATCCATACAACTTGTGCACAGCATGCACTTGCTGTAATATATTCAGCTTCGGTTGTTGATAGTACAACCGAGTTTTGTTTCTTAGATGACCAGGAAACAAGGGCATGTCCTAAAAATTGACATGTTCCTGATGTGCTTTTTCTATCTAGTCTACAGCCAGCAAAGTCTGCATCAGCATAAGCAATTAACTCAAGATTCTCTGATTTTGGGTACCATAATCCTAGATTTGTGGTACCATTAAGATATCTAAGTATTCTTTTAACAGCTTTGAGATGAGATATCTTAGGGTTTGATTGAAACCTAGCACAAAGTCTTACACTGAACATGATATCTGGTCTAGTTGCAGTGAGGTAAAGTAAACTTCCTATCATACCCCTATAAGTTTTTTGATCGAAGCTTTCTCCACTCTCATCAACTTTTAACTTAGTGGAGGTGCTCATAGGGCTTGGTGTTAATAGCTTTTGAGCTATCCATATTAAATCTTTTCAGTAGATCTAAAGCATATTTAGTTTGACTAATAAAGATGTCATTGCTTAGTTTCTTAAATTGTAAGCCTAAGAAAAAGGTTCATTCTCCCATCAAACTCATTTCAAATTCGAGACTCATGGTTTTAGCAAAAGATTCACAAAGATATTCATTCGTAGAACCGAAGATAATATCATCAACATAAATCTGAACAATGAGAAAATTATTTTCAAAATTCTTAATGAACAATGTAGTATCAACCTTGCCTTTTGTGAAATTATTTTCAATAAGAAAAGAACTAAGTCTCTCATACCAAGCCCTCGGAGCTTGTTTTAAACCATAGAGAGCTTTAGTTAATCTAAACACATGATTAGGGAGGCTATTATTTTCAAATCCAGGAGGTTGTTCAACATAGACTTCTTCGGATATAAAGCCATTAAGAAAAGCACTTTTAATATCCATTTGAAACAACTTAAAATTATTACTACTAGCGTAGGCAAGGAGCATCCTTATGGCTTCTAATCGAGCCACAAGAGCGAAGGTTTCTTCGTAATCGATACCTTCTTCTTGGTTGAAACCTTTGGCCACTAATCTAGCCTTGTTTCTAACCACGATACCATATTCATCTTGGTTGTTTCTAAAAATCCATTTAGTACCAATAACTAAATGGTTAGTTGGCCTAGGAACAAGCTTCCACACCTTATTTCTCTCAAATTGATTTAATTCATCTTACATTGCGATAATCCATGAATCATCTTTCATGGCTTCATCAACACATTTGGGTTCAATTTGGGAGAGAAAAGCGGCGTTGGCACAAAAATTTTTAAGAGAAGATCGTGTTTGAACCCCCTTTGATGTGTCTCCTAAGATTAGCTCCTTAGGATGAGCATCTACATACTTCCAATCCTTGGGTAAGGATGTTTCGGAAGTGGATGCATCCAAGTTGCTAGTTGGAGACGGGGTTTCATTTAAATTCAAGGAATCAAAATTAACATCATCATCAAAATCGTTTTTCCTGATTTCGGAAATCTCATTGAAAACAACATGAATGGATTCTTCAATAATTAAAGTTCTTTTATTGAATATACGAAAAGCTTTAGAAACCGAAGAATAACCAAGAAAGATTCCTTTATCGGATTTAGCATCAAATTTTTCTAAGTTATCCTTTTCATTCAAGATAAAACACTTACACCCAAAGACTTTAAAATATGAAACATTGGGTTTTTTGTTGTTCCATAACTCATAGGGAGTTTTGGTGAGTAAGGGTCTTACTAGAACTCTATTCAAAATATAGCATGCAATGTTTACGGCTTCGGCCCAAAAATATTTGGGTAGGCTATGTTCATTCAACATGGTTCTTGTCAATTCTTGTAAATTTCGATTTTTTCTTTCTACTACTCCATTTTGTTGAGGATTTCTTGGAGTAGAGAAATTATGGTTGTATCCATTGAGTTCACAAAATTCTAGGAAATCATGGTTTTGAAATTCACCACCGTGATCACTTCTAATTGACGAAATCATAGAACCCTTCTCATCTTGAACAAGTTTACAAAACTTGGTAAAATATCTCAAGCATTCATTTTTCTGTTTTAAGAAGTAAGTCCATGTGTATCTGCTATAGTCATCCACAATGACGAAGGCGTATTTGCTACCTTCTAGGCTTGATGTAGAGATTAATCCGAACAAGTCCATATGGATCAATTGTAAGGGCCTAGAGGTGCTTATTTGATTCATAGATTTAAAACTACCTTTAATTTGTTTACCTAATTGGCAAGCATCACATATATTATCTTTGATGAACTTGATATGAGGAATTCCTCTTACAAGTTCTTTAGATGATATTTGAGTGATTAGTTTCATGCTAACATGACCTAATCTTCTATGCCATAGCCAAGCATCCTCATTCAAAACTGAAAAACACATTTCATTACACAAATCATTGATGTCAATAGTGTATACGTTTTTTTGTTTTAATGCAATCATAGACGTGTTTTTTGTGGTTTTTCAATGATGCAAGCATTAGATTCGAATTTGACAATATATCCTTTATCACATAATTGACTAATGCTCAAGAGGTTATGTTTTAAACCATCAACTAATAAAACATCTTTAATAAAGAAGTTAGATTTGTTACCTATGGTTCCTTTACCAATGATTTTACCTTTGTTGTTGTCTCTGAACGTGACATAGCCTTCGTCTATGCTAGTGAGCTTAGAGAATTGAGATGGATCTCCGGTCATATGCCTTGAGCATCCACTATCAAGGTACCATCTCTTACTCCTAGCTTGTGATGGTATAGGTTTCTACAAGAAAGGATGATCTTTAGGTACCCATTTGCTTTTGGGTGCCTAAAAAATAGATCTACATTGTTTATCATGTTGCATAGAATTTATCATGGTTCCTTTAGGAACCCAAATTAATTTGTTCGGACTAATTTTCTTGAATGGACAATAATACGTTTTGTGTCCAAGTTTGCAACAAAAGTTGCATTTGCTTTGGTGTCGAACATGTAAGATGGAGCCTTTTATGAAGGTGGTTGGATTTTGGTAAGGACTTCTCACAAATCCGATTCCACTTCTTTTGGGAACGTGACCCTTGTTTGCAAGGATCATGTTCAAGGACTTGCTACCAACCTCGAATTTCTTCAAGGTGTCCTTAAGTAGCAAGTTTTCCTTTTGGAGAGTTTCTAGATCATGGCATTTTATGCATGAACCTAAACTATCATGATATTCAGCTTTTAACTTATCGAAATTACAAGTAAGACTATCATGCTCCTTTTTTAGCAATTTGTATTTTCTACTAATAATCTTGCATTCATCAAATAAGTCATGGAAGACATTTAATAATTCATCAAATGATAAATCTGCATCTATTAAATTCGTTACCTCCTCTCCGATGGCCATTAAGGCGTAATGAGCAACTTGCTCGGTGTTGGACTCCTCTTCTTCGGACGCGCTCGAGTCATCCCATGTTGCTTTGAGCGCCTTCTTCTTTGATGTTCTCTTTTTGACTTGGGAACAATCACTCTTGTAGTGTCCCGGCTTTTTGCACTCATAGCAAATAACTTGGTCCTTCTTGGGTTCAAGTTTATTTTTTGTGTCATTCTTAAACTTGTTTCTTTTAATGAATTTTTTAAATTTTCTTGTTAGAAGTGCCAAGTCATCATCACAGTCCTCATCACTTGAGTTTTCTTTCAAGTGGTCTTCTGAAGTTCTAAGTGCCATATCCTTCTTGTTCTTTGGAAGGATATCTTCTTGCTCTTCATGAGCTTTGCAAGTCATCTCGTAGGTCATTAATGACCTAATTAGTTTTTCAAGAGGGAAGTTGTTTAGATCTTTCGCCTCTTGAATAGCAGTTACTTTAGTATCCCAACTCTTAGGAAGGGATCTTAGAATCTTATTTATGAGCTCAAAATCAGAAAAACTTTTTTCGAGTCCTTTTAGACCGTTGACGACATCCGTGAAACGGGTAAACATGTCACCAATAGTCTCAGTCGGTTTCATCCGGAAAAGTTCGAAAGAATGTAACAAAAGATTGATTTTTGACTCTTTCACTCTACTTGTGCCTTCATGAGTCACTTCGAGTGTGTGCCAAATATCAAATACGGTTTCACAAACCGAAACACGGTTGAACTCGTTTTTATCAAGTGCACAAAATAAGACATTCATAGCCTTTGCATTAAGAGTGAAAGCCTTCTTCTCCAATTCATTCCAATCGATCATTGGAAGAGAAGACTTCGAAAATCCATTTTTGACAAGTTCCATAGTTCAAAATCCATAGAAATAAGAAAGATCTTCATTCGGGTCTTCCAATAGGTGTAGTCCGTCCCATTGAACATGGGTGGACGTGTAATAGAATGGCCCTCTTGGTTTCCGGCGTATGCCATCTCTCTTGGGTTTTAATCCGTTTGAGAGTTAACCTCGCTCTGATACCAATTGTTAGGATCAAGAGCACTAAGAGGGGGGGGGGGGGGGGTGAATTAGTGCAGCGAAAAACCTTCTACGATTAAAATAAAAACTGCGTTCGTTCGTTAAAAGTGATTTTGGTAAGAAAGCCGATTCGTAAATCACTTTAACTTTTGTTTAAGCGAGATGCAACAAAGATATAAATGCAGTTTGCAGTTATGATTCTAATCAGATAGTAGGCGCAAACTGAAATATGATATTCGTACGAAAAAACTGATTATATCTAAATGCTGATTCGTAAATCACTTGAGTAAGCGAGGTGCAGTTTAAGCAAGGATATAAAGGCAGTTTGCAGTTATAATAGAAATCAAAACATAAACGCAAACCGAAATATGATGATCGTACGATAAAACTGATTTACGTCTAAACGCCGATTCGGAAAGTGCAAAGCTTGAAACCCGATCATATATGCGTAGAAAGTAGTAAGCTTTTGAGGATGTTTGCAGTAAAGATAATATGCTCAGAGTAAATGCAAACCGAGATTTAGAGTGGTTCGGTCAATCTTGACCTACTCCACTTTTGGCTTCCTCCACCGACGAGGTCACCGACGTCAACTAGAGGCCTTCCTTCAATAGGCGAAAGCCAACAACCCTTTTACAGTTTCACTCCTTTTGATGGGCTTAGGAGACAACCCTTACAGAATTTTCTCTCCTCTCTTTAAAGCTCAGAACTTGGAAGAAAAGAGGGAGAAGAACTTTTGGCCTTTACAATAATTTTGAGCTCTAAAAATCACAAAACAAGATCAGGATTTCGATGTATGTTGAGTGCCCTTTTAGTGCTGAAAGGGTGGGGTATTTATAGGCCCCAACCTAGTTTGAATTTGGAGCTCAAAACTATCAATTCCCGGAATTTCGGGATCTGGCGGTTGCACCTCCTGACTGAGGCGGTTGCACCGCTTGGTAGAGCTCGAAGACTGAGCCTTTGGGCGGTTCCACCTCCTATCAAGGATAGTTGCACCTCCTGCCAGAGCTCGAAGAACGAGCTCAGGCGGTGCCACCGCCTGACTGAGGTGGTTGCACCTCCTGCTAGAGTTCGAAGACCGAGCTCAAGCGGTGTCACCTCTTGCCAGGGGAGGTTACACCGCCCAGTCTCGCTCGGAGACTGAGCCCAGGCGGTGCCACCTCCTGGCTGGGGCGGTTGCACCGCCCAGTCTCACTCGGAGACTTAGCCCAGGCGGTGCCACCTCCTGGCTTGGGCGGTTCAACCGTCTGGCAGAAATCAGGGTCCGAATGGGTTGATCCATTCGGCCCAATTTGGGTTTTTCAGGGGCCTAATTGCCCCAAGATTAAGTTAATGGGATCACCTCCCATTTCCAACTTAATCATTGTGCTAACTATGATATTTCCTAATACATTTACTGCAACTTGCTCCGGTGCGTCAATCGGTTCTTCCGGTGAGCTTCCGGCGAACTTCCGTCGATCATCCGATGAACCCTCGGTGATGCTCCTACAGACTTTCAACAAACTCTTGGACTTGCGACGATCCACTTGGCGAGTTCCGACGAGCTTCTTTGGCAAGCTCATGGACTTCTCGGATTTGTTCCCGCAGAACCTCCGACGACTGTCCGAACTTCCGTCGAACTCTCGAACTCCTAACGTGATCATTGTCTTGACTCCGGCGCAACTCCTGCTGCATATCTTACTTTCATCGTAGTTAATTCTGCACACTTATCTCAATATATAGATTAGATAACAAATGACAATTGACTTCATCATCAAAATCCGAGATTCAACATAGACATCACTTTATATGAGATCATATTACTAATTATAATGTAATCATAGAGTTTATAGATACTAAGCATCAACTAGCTGATATTTTTACAAAACCTCTAAGTGAAGAACAATTTGATTTCATAAGAAGAGAATTAGGAATGTTGATGTGTCCGAATGCATAAGCTTGTTAAAATTATTCAGACTTTATTGATTGAATGATCAAATCACTTAATTGCCATTACATGCCTAAAATAACATGCTGGAAAATAATACAAAAATTTCCATAACAATGAGCATGTCTTCATGATTGTATAGTCTTGTCCGATTGCATGAAAGTGTTAAATTAAATTTTCAGTTCCAATCGGATTTCATGAATACATTATTCTCTTTCGGACTTAATAAACATATGTCACATATAGTTTGATTCACATCATTGATTTTTGACAAATAGAATCATCTAGCAAATGCATATCTTTTAGACTTTTCATGTGAAAAATATTCTCCTTGAGAAATAGATTTGATGATTCCTTCTTATAAAAGGAAGATATTTTTATGTGCAAGGATTTGATTCACATAAATATCCTGATCCTTGTAAAGCATACCTTAATATCCTATCGATTTGAACTACACAAATGGCTTTCCTCCTTCATGCAAAATGATAATAACAAATAAAAAGGAAGAAGTTTTCACTCTATGTAAATAATCTACATGTCATGTTTTTCTTGAGATGTTTGTATAATCTATATCCTATCACTCTATGTAGATAAATGACATGAACCTACTTATGGCATCGCACGTATATTTAAAAGTTGTTTATATCGTTATCCTTTTTGTTGATGACAAAGGGGGAGAAATATATGAATTGATGCTATAAATGCCATATTATGTTGAATGAAGCAGATATATGTGTATTGATGCTATGATTATGCCATGCTTACATCATCGAAAATATATGAATTGATGATAATATGATTGCCATATTTGCATTATGCCATGTTTGCTATGATTGCCATATTTGCATCATGTTAAGATATCAAGAACATGCATCATAATTTTACGTGTTGATATCTTACCATGTCATGAAATGCTATGATTGCTAAAACACTTGAAATGTGTGCATCATGTTAAGATATCAAAATCTTACTTCGAAATTTTACATGTTGATATCTTACAATATAATGAATTGCTACCATTACCATCATTCACATTTGAAATTTGAAAATGGATGTCAAGCCTTGACATCATTTTTAGAGAGATACATCATGATAGGAATCATGATGAGAGTATTGATAAGGTTAAATGATTTTAACTTATCAATATGTCTCTTGAATTCAAAGACCATGAATTCAAGAATGACTTATCTCAAGTATGGCATATAGATAGGGGGAGTTAAGGTTAACTCCGTTATCAATTGATTGTCATCATCAAAAAGGGGGAGATTGTTGTATCTCGAATTTTGATGATGAAGTCAATTGTCATTTGTTATCTAATCCATATGTTGAGATAAGTGTGCAGGACTAACTACGATAAAAGTAAGACATGCAACAGGAGTTGAGTCAGAGTCAAAGACTATGATCACGTTGGGAGTTCGAGAGCTCGACGGAAGTCCGAACGGTCGTCGGAGGTTCTACGGAAGTCCAAGAGCTAGCCAAAAGAAGCTCGTCGGAACTCGCCAAGTGGATCGTCGTAAGTCTAGGAGTTTGCCGGAAGTCCGTCGGAGCATCGCCGGAGGTTCGTCGGATGTTCGCCGGAAGCTCGTCGGAAGAAGCGATTGATGTACCGGAGCAAGCTATAGTAAATGTCTTAAGAATTGTCGTAGTTAGCATGTTGATTAAGTTAGAAATGGGAGGTGATCCCATTAACTTAATCTTGGGGCAATTGGGCTGAATTGATCAGCCCATTCTGACCCAGATTTCTTGGCTAGAGGTGGCACCGCCTAGGTTGACGGTGGCACCGCCCAGGGCTCAGTCTCTGAACTCTGGCTGGGCGGTGTAACCGCCTCTGATAGAGGTGGAACCGCCTGAGCTCGATCACCGAGCTCTGGCAGGAGGTGCAACCGCCCCTGACAGGAGGTGTCACAGCCCAGAGGCTCAATCTTCGAGCTCTGCTAGGCGATGCAACTGCCCCAGTCAGGCGGTGCAACCGCCAGACCCCGAAATTCCGGGAATTAACAGTTTTGAGCTCGGAATTCCAACTAGGTTGGAGCCTATAAATACCCCACCCTATCAGCAATGAAAGGGTAACAAAAACTCACTGAAATCCTGATCTTATTCTATGATTTTTAGAGCTCAAAAGTGTTGTAAAGGCCAAAAGTTCTTCTCCCTTTTTTCTTCCAAGTTCTGATCTTTCAAGAGAGGAGAGAAAATTCTGTAAGGGTTGTCTCCTAAGCCTGTCAAAAGGAGTAAAACTGTAAAAGGGTGGTTGCCGTTCGCCCATTGAAGGAAGGCCGCTAGTGGACGTCGGTGATCTCATCGGTGGAGGAAGCCAGAAGTGGATGTAGGTCAAGATTGACCAAACCACTCTAAAATTGCGGTGCTCTCTAGTTTGCATTTACTTTGAGTATATTATCTTTACTGCAAATCTCCTCAATAGCTTACTGCCTTCTGCACATTTACGATCATGTTTCAAAGTTCAATATTTTCCGAATCGGTGTTTAGACATAAATCAGTTTTATCGCACGAACATCATATTTCAGTTTGCGCTTGCATTCTGATTTCCATCATAACTGCAAACTGCCTTTATAGATTCGCTTTAACTGCATCTCGCTTGATCACAAGTTAAAGTGATTTACGAATCGAGTTTTCTATTGAAATCGCTTTTATCGTACGAAAGCAGTTTTAATCGTCGAAAGTTTTCCGCTGCACTAATTCACCCCCCCCCCCCCCCCCCCCTCTTAGTGCTCCTGATCCTAACACATCTGCAACAACATTCTCTTTTCCCTTTTTATAAGTTATTTCATAATCATATCCAAGAAGCTTTGTTACCCATTTTTGTTGCTCGAGGGAAGATATCTTCTGCTCTAAGAAATATTTTTGGCTTTTATTGTCGATCTTGATTTGAAAGTGTCACCCGATCAAGTACGATCTCCATTTGGCCATCGCATGCACAATCGCGAGCATCTCCTTGTCGTAAATAGTCATCTTGAGATGGGAAGGAGATAATGCCTTACTGATATAAGTGAGGGGGCGGCCATCTTGCATTAGTACAGCTCCAATTCCAACTCTGGAAGCATCGGCTTCAATAACAAAAGTCTTGTCGAAGTCGGGTAGCGATAGTACAGGCGTTGTCATTATTGCAACCTTAAGTTCATCGAAGGCGATGGTGGCTTTGTCCGACCATTAGAAAGCATCTTTTTTTAGCAAGATAGTAAGAGGCGCATTGATCTTTCCATAGTTTTTCATGAACTTGCGGTAATAGCCTACTAAACCGAGAAAGCCACATAGAAATTTTATGTTCCTTGGGGTCGGCCAGTTCTACATTGTTTCAATTTTGGAGGGGTCCACTGCCACACCTTCCTTTGATATGATATACCCAAGATATTCTACCTTCTGTTGAAGAAAGCAAAAATTTGTAGTGGTCGTTGTATGTTCAAAAGGTGGTTTTCGGTATGTCTTCTTCGCACACTCCTATTTGATGATACCCGGATCAAAAGTCTAGCTTTGTGAAGATTTGTGCTCCCTTTCATCTAGCAATATATCTACTATTGGAATAAGATATTTGTCCTTGATGGTTTTGCCATTGAGAGCTCGGTAATCAACACACAATCGCCATGTTCCGTCCTTCTTTCGTACGAAGAGCACCGATGAAGAGTAGGGGCTGCAACTTGGCCGAATAACTCCTGTTTCGAGCATCTCTTTTATAATCCTTTCTAATTCATCCTTCTACATATAAAGATGTTGATATGGTCGAGTATTTGCAGGAGGATTGCCCAGAAGAATCAGTATACAATGATCATGCCGACGGGTAGGAGGTAGGTTGCACAGTCATCAAATATATCTGAAAATTCAGCAAGCAAAGGAAGTAGGTTTGGATTTGTTAGGATCAGAGCGGCACTAAGAGGGGGGGGTGAATTAGTGCAGCGGATTAAAACTTCGGTTTTAGAAAAATCTTTCGTATGATAAGAACGAAACTTGAAAGACTTAACTTGAAAGCGTATTCTTGAAGTTGCACAGCAAAGGTAATAAGGAACTAAAGCATGTAAGAAGGTTTGCAGTAATGTAAACAGCAATAATGAAATGCAAACCAGAGATTACGCCAATTTTAGAGTGGTTCGGTCAAATGACCTACATCCACTTGCAAGGCCCCTCTTAGATGAGGCTCCCACCTTCCACTAGCAAATCTCTTGAAATGGAAGGGTCAATACCCCTCTTACAACCTTTTACAAACAGCTCAACCTCTTACAAATTTTCAATAAGAAAGAAGGAGGAGAACTCTCTAGCAAATTGAAAACAAGACTTGCTAAGACTTTCTAAGACTTTTCTCTCAATCAAAATGCTTCTCAAAAGTTGTAATCTCAGCTTAGATTTGAGGGGTATTTATAGGCCTCAAGAGGATTCAAATTTGGGCTCCAAAATTTGAATTCTCTTTAGGTTCCCGAATGCTGGAGGTGCCACCGCCCAGCCAAGCGGTGCCACCGCCCAGCGCTCGGGTGCTGGACGGTGCAACCGCCCAGCCAAGGAGGTGTCACCGCCCAGCTCTCGGGTGCTGGGTGGTGCCACTGCCCAGCCAGGCGGTGCCACCGCCTGGCTCTCCGATTTCACTGGTTTAGCTTAATTTAAGCCCAAACCATATCTGACTTTGGGCCCAGTTGGCCTCTAACCAGGATATAGGATTATCTCTTAATCCTAATCCTAATTACAAGTGAACTACATAACAAAAACACATCCTAAGCAAGCTTTCAACCGCGAACGTCGAGTCTTGTTTCGGCGAGCTTTCCGACGAGCTTCTTCCGACGGACTCCCATCAAGCTCCCGATCTTGTGATGACTTTAACGAGTAGCCGAGCCTTCTCGGTGATCTCCGTGAACCTCCGACGATCTCTTCGGCGAACTTCCGAAAATTCCGATAGGTTCCCGATTTCTTCTCGGTTGGTTCCGGCAGCACCTCCGACGATTCTTCGGACTCTTAAACGTCCATCGATCTTGACTCCGGTATTCTTGCTTTGTGTTTTCTGGTTATCATAGTTAATCCTGCACACTTAACTCAATATTATGGATTAGATCAATTAACCCATCAATTGATTTCATCATCAAAATCCGAGATTCAACAATCTCCCGCTTTTTGATGATGACAATCAATTGATGACGGAGTTAAACATAACTCCCCCTATCTATATGCCATATTATGAGAAGATAAAAACACTTGAATTTCATCCATTGAATTCAAGCATAAACTGATAAGTTCTAACCGTAGAGCTTATCGTTATTCTCATTAAGCAATAGTAAATGCGAAACTTCGATGAAAATCATAAGTCAAATGATATGGGACAATTTTTACTACGATAGGAGATAAAGATTTTCTACATGAATTTCATAATATCGATGTAAGGCATGCTTTCAATATGATCAATCAATCTTGTGATATTCTCAAGGATTTTGCAAAGCATATAAGACATTCATATCACACAAACTTTTGCAATTCATATAAGTCATGTTATTAAAATGATACAAGTCATCACTTTTCTCCCCCTTTGTCATCAACAAAAAGAGAATGAGACTTGAAGCACATAATTTATCATACAAAGATTTTATCATTGATCATACATCACTCATCTATATTATCATTGATCATACAAAGATTTTATCATTCAAAATTAAGTATGCTAAAATATTTACGCAGAGTTCATCTTAAAGGAAAATTCAGCATTCATCCATATTATCAAATCTCTTCTTTTTATAAATAACAAAAATTGTAGATGTACAAAGAAGAGATTGGGATAAGAAAAAAAATTTTAAGTAGTAACTCCAATAAGTCAAGATTATAATTCGAATACAAATCCATTCAAATTCAATTCGTCAACTTGAAACTCATAATCAAGCCATCAAAATTAATTTCGAGATTCAAAATATCATAAAATCATTAATCTTGATCAGATGGAAGCGGTGTTTGACTCAAGATAGGATAAGATAATTTAACAAGTCACCGAGGAACGGAGAGAGAATGAAATACTTTACAGAAAATCCATTCAAACAAGTTTATTCTTAGGGACAATTTAACATACCTAATTCCCTTCTAATGAATTCAAATTGGTCTTCATTTAAAGCTTTTGTAAATATATCTGCTAATTGATGCTTTGAGTCAATGAATTCTAGAACAACATCATTGTTAAGGACATGATCGCGTAAGAAATGATACCTAACGTCGATGTGCTTAGTTCTAGAGTGCTGAATTGGATTTTTAGTAAGACATATGGCACTAGTATTATCACATTTTATGGGAATATTTTTAAAGTGAATTCCATAGTCTTCTAATGTATTTTTCATCCAAATGACTTGTGCACAACATGCACTTGCAGCAATATATTCGGCTTCCACCGTAGATAGTGCAACTGAATTTTGTTTCTTGGAAGTCCAAGAAACAAGTGCATGTCCTAAAAATTGGCATGTTCTGGATGTATTTTTTCTATCTATCCTGCATCCGCCAAAATCGGCATCTGCATAAGCTATTAGATCGAATTTTTCAGATTTTGGATACCACAATCCTAAATTTAGAGTTCCTTTAAAATACCTAAATATTCTTTTAACACTCTTTAGATGAGATAATTTAGGATTAGATTGAAACCTAGCGCAAAGTCCTACACTAAACATAATATCTGGTCTAGTCGCGGTGAGGTAGAGTAGACTACCTATCATTCCCCTATATGTTTTTTGATCGAAATTTTCACTATTTTCATCCATATCTAACTTAGTCGCAGTACTCATAGGGGTGTTTATTGCTTTTGAATTATCCATGTTAAATCGTTTTAACAATTCTAATGAATATTTTGATTGGTTAAGAAATATACCATCACTAAGTTGTTTGATTTGTAATCCTAAAAAGAAAGTTAATTCACCCATTAAACTCATTTCAAATTCATGACTCATACATTTGGCAAATGATTCACATAGTGATTCATCCAAAGAGCCAAAAATAATATCGTCAACATAAATTTGCACAATAAGAAAATTATTTTTAAAATATTTAATAAACAATGTAGTATCAACCTTGCCTTTGGTAAAATTATTTAAAATAAGAAAGGAACTAAGCCTTTCATACTAAGCTCTAGGAGCTTGTTTCAAGCCATAGAGAGCTTTAGTCAATTTGAATACATGATTAGGAAGAAGAGAATTTTCAAATCCGGGAGGTTGTTCGACATATACTTCTTCGGAAATAAAACCATTCAAGAAAGCACTTTTGACATCCATTTGAAATAGTTTAAAATTATTACTACTAGCATAGGCAAGGAGCATTCTTATGGCTTCTAATCGAGCCACGGGAGCGAAGGTTTCTTCGTAATCGATACCTTCTTCTTTGTTGAAAACTTTGGCCACTAATCTAGCCTTGTTTCTAACCACGATACCATTTTCGTCTTTCTTGTTTCTAAAGACCCACTTAGTACCTATGAGTAAGTGGTCACTTGGTTTAGGAACAAGCTTCCATACCTCATTCCTCTCAAATTGGTTCAATTCTTCTTGCATTGCAATGACCCAAAAATCATCTTTTAAGGCTTCGTCAATGCATTTAGGTTCAATTTGAGAAAGGAAAGCGGCGTTAGCACAAAAATTCTTGAAAGAAGAACGAGTTTGAACCCCTTTTGTTGTATCTCCTATAATTAGCTCCTTTGGATGAGCATCTACATACTTCCATTCTTTGGGTAAAGAAATTTCGGAAGAAGATGCATTCAAATGGCTATTTTGAGGAGGGGGTTCGTTTAAATTCAAATTATCAAAACCAAGATCATCATCAAAATCATTTTTCTTTAAATCAGAAATTTCATTAAAAACTACATGAATAGACTCTTCTATTACTAAGGTCCTTTTGTTAAAGACACGAAAGGCCTTAGAAACGGAGGAGTAACCAAGAAAAATGCCTTCATCGGATTTAGCATCAAATTTACCTAGGGCATCCTTTTCATTTAAAATGAAGCATTTACAACCAAAAACTTTAAAATAAGAAATATTTGGTTTTTTGTTATTCCATAATTCATAGGGAGTTTTTGATAGAGATGGTCTTATTAGGACCCTATTCATGATGTAACAAGCCGTATTTACGGCTTCGGCCCAAAAATATTTGGGTAAACTATGTTCATTTAACATAGTTCTTGCCATTTCTTGTAGGTTTCTATTTTTCCTTTCAACTACTCCATTTTGTTGAGGATTTCTTGGAGTTGAGAAGTTATGATTGTACCCATTAACTTCGCAAAAATTTTGAAAGTCACGATTTTGGAATTCACCACCGTGATCACTCCGAATTGATGAAATCATGAAGCCTTTTTCGTTTTGAGTGAGTTTACAAAACTTAGAGAAACACTTGAAGCAATCACTTTTGTGAGCTAAGAAATAGGTCCAAGTGTATCTAGAGTAGTCATCCACAATTACAAAAGCATATTTGCTTCCACCTAGACTTGTTGTATCAATTGGTCCAAATAAGTCCAAATGGATCAATTGTAATGGTCTAGTGGTGCTAATTTGATTTTTTGGTTTGAAGCTTGTTTTTATTTGTTTGCCTAGTTGACATGCATCGCATATCTTATCCTTAATAAACTTCATATTCGGAATCCCTCGTACTAATTCTTGAGATGAGATTTTAGATATTATTTTCATGTTTGCATGACCTAATCTCCTATGCCAAAGCCAAGCATCATCATTTACGGCGAAGAAACACATTTCATTACCTAGTTCATCAAGATTGATGGTATAGACATTATTTTGTTTTAAAGCAATCATAGTCATGTTATGATTTGGTTTTTCAATAATGCACATATTTGATTCAAATCTAACGATATAACCTTTATCACATAGTTGACTAATACTTAAGAGATTGTGTTTCAATCCATCAACTAGTAAAACATCATCAATGGAAAAACTAAATTTGTTACCAATAGTTCCCTTGCCAATGATTTTGCCTTTGTTGTTGTCTCCGAAGGTGACGTACCCTTCTTCTTTGCTAGTGAGCATAGAGAAATGAGATGGATCTCCAGTCATATGTCTTGAGTATCCACTATCGAGATACCATCTCTTGCTCCTAGCTTGTGGGTTTGTCTACAAAAGAGGATGATTCTTAGGTACCCATTTGATTTTGGGTGCCTCAAAAATTGACCCACTAATTTTGTTATTTATTATTGAATCCTTTATAGTTCCTTTAGGAACCCATATTAATTTTCGTGAACTAATTTTCCTAAATGGACATTTGTAGGCAATATGTCTGGATTTGCAATAGAAGTTGCATTTCATATAAGAGGAAACATGTAATGTAGGTCCTTTTATGAAAGTGGTAGGATTTTGATGTAATCCTTTTACAAATCCAATTCCATTTCTATTTGCAATGTGACCCTTGTGTGCAAGGATCATATCTAATCCTTTGTTACCAACCTTAAACTTGTTTAAGATTTCTTTAAGAAGCAAATTTTCATTTTTTATTGCTTCTAAATGCTCACACTTAGAGCATGGAGGAATTTGAAGATTCTCAAACTTATCTCGTAGCAAAGCATGCTCTTTCTTTAAGATACTTAACTTCTTGCTAACAATTCTACATTCATCAAATAATTCATGAAAAGCGATAGAGAGTTCTTCAAAAGATAAATCTTCATTAAATAAATCACATACCTCTTCTCCTAAAGCCATTAGCGCGTAATGAGCAACTTGCTCGGTGTTGGACTCCTCTTCTTCGGACGCGCTTAAATCATCCCATGTTGCCTTGAGTGCCTTCTTCTTTGATGTTCTCTTTTTGGCTTGAGGACAATCGTTCTTGTAGTGTCCTGGTTTTTTGCATTCATAGCAAATCACTTGGTCCTTCTTTTGTTCAAATTTGTTTTTAAATTTGTTCTTTCTTAAGTATTTCTTAAATTTTTGAGTCAAAAGTGCAATGTCATTGTCACTGTCCTCATCACTTGATGTTCCTTTCAAGTGGTCTTCTTGTGATTTGAGTGCCATATCCTTCCTGTTCTTTGGAAGGGGGTTCTCGAGCTCGTCATGAGTTTGACATGTCATTTCGTAGGTCATTAGAGACCCAATGAGTTCTTCAAGAGGGAATGCTTTAAGGTTTTTGGCCTCTTGAATGGCCGTAACTTTTGGATCCCAACTTTTAGAGAGAGATCTTAAGATTTTAGTTACTAGTTCAAAGTTAGTAAAATCTTTACCAAGAGCTTTGAGTCCATTGATGACATCCGTAAACCGGGTGTACATGTCTCCGATGGACTCACTTGGTTTCATTCGGAAAAGTTCGTAAGAGTGCACAAGGATGTTGATTTTGGACTCTTTCACTCGGCTAGTGCCTTCATGAGTGACCTCAAGAGTTCTCCAAATATCAAAGGCCGAATCACAAATTAAAACACGATTAAATTCATTTTTGTCTAATGCACAAAACAAGGCATTCATAGCCTTTGCATTTAAAGCAAAAACCTTCTTCTCCGATTCATTCCATTCACTCATCGGAAGAGAAGATTTTTGAAATCCGTTTTCAACAATAGACTAAAGCTCAAAGTCCATAGAAATGAGGAAGATTCTCATGCGAGTCTTCCAATATGTGTAATCTGACCCATTAAACAAAGGTGGTCGTGCAATAGAGTGGCCCTCTTGCATGCCGGAGTAAGCCATCTCTCTTGGGTATTAAACCAAATATGAGAGATAACCTCGCTCTGATACCACTTGTTAGGATCGGTGCGGCACTAAGAGGAGGGGGTGAATTAGTGCAGCGGATTAAAACTTCAGTTTTAGAAAAATCTTTCGTATGATAAGAATGAAACTTGAAAGACTTAACTTGAAAGCGTATTCTTGAAGTTGCGCAGCAAAGGTAATAAGGAACTAAAGCATGTAAGAAGGTTTGCAGTAATGTAAACAGCAATAATGAAATGCAAACTAGAGATTACACCGATTTTAGAGTGGTTCGGTCAAATGACCTACATCCACTTGCGAGGCCCCTCTTCGATGAGGCTCCCACCTTCCACTAGCAAATCTCTTGAAATGGAAGGGTTAATACCCCTCTTACAACCTTTTACAAACAGCTCAACCTCTTACAAATTTTCAATAAGAAAGAAGGAGGAGAACTCTCTAGCAAATTGAAAACAAGACTTGCTAAGACTTTCTAAGACTTTTCTCTCAATCAAAATGCTTCTCAAAAGTTGTAATCTCAGCTGAGATTTGAGGGGTATTTATAGGCCTTAAGAGGATTCAAATTTGGGCTCCAAAATTTGAATTCTCTTTAGGTTCCCGAATGCTGGAGGTGCCACCGCCCAGCCAAGCGGTGCCACTGCCCAGCGCTCGGGTGCTGGACGGTGCAACCGCCCAGCCAAGGAGGTGTCACCGCCCAGCTCTCGGGTGCTGGGCGGTGCCACCGCCTGGCTCTCCGATTTCACTGGTTTGGCTTAATTTAAGCCCAAACCATATCTGACTTTGGGCCCAATTGGCCCCTAACCAGGATATAGGATTATCTCTTAATCCTAATCCTAATTACAAGTGAACTACATAACAAAAACACATCCTAAGCAAGCTTTCAACCGCGAACGTCGAGTCTTGTTTCGGCGAGCTTTCCGACGAGCTTCTTCCGACGGACTCCCATCAAGCTCTCGATCTTGTGATGACTTTAACGAGTAGGCGAGCCTTCTCGGTGATCTCCGTGAACCTCCGACGATCTCTTCGGCGAACTTCCGAAAATTCCGATAGGTTCCCGATTTCTTCTCGGTTGGTTCCGGCAGCATCTCCGACGATTCTTCGGACTCTTAAACGTCCATCGATCTTGACTCCGGTATTCTTGCTTTGTGTTTTCTGGTTATCATAGTTAATCCTGCACACTTAACTCAATAATATGGATTAGATCAATTAACCCATCAATTGATTTCATCATCAAAATCCGAGATTCAACAGGATCTTCAAATTCTATTAGCTCTCCCTTAGTTTGCTGCTCAAGTTGTACCAAAAAGCTACTGCATGCTGTTGAATCTCGTATTTTGATGATGAAATCACTTGATATATGTTTATGTTTTAATCTGCGTTTTGAGTGACGTAGGATGCTCCGATCAGGATGAGACAATTAAAGCAGGAAAAATCATGTTGTGCTAGAGGAACAAGTCAGAAGATTGGACGTCGAGCAAGTGGATCGATCGACGTATCGATAGACGGCTTCGGGTCATGGACTCGGGCATCGGGCCAAGAAGAGCGGGTATTGTGCCAAGGATATCGGAGTTGCGGAGTCAACTGGTCGATTGGGCAATAGGCTGCAAGAGAGGACGATGCGCCAACGAATCGGACGAAGCATCGAGGGACCAATGACATGCCGGACAACTTGGTTAATTGCTTAGGATTAATTGTCTCAATTGAAGTTTTGTTTTACATATGCAGGATTAACTACGATGGAAGAAAGATATGCAGCAGGAGTTGTGCCAGAGTCAAGACTATGATCACGTTGGGAGTTTGAGAGTTCGACGGAAGTCCGGAAGGTCGTCGGAGGTTCTGCGAGAACAAATCCCAGAAGTCCGGGAGCTTGCCAAAGAAGCTCATCGGAACTCGCCAAGTGGATCGTCTTAAGTCCAGGAGTTTGCCGAAAGTCCGCCGGAGCATCGCCGAAGGTTCGTCGGATGTTCGCCGGAAGTTCGCTAGAAGCTCGCCGGAAGAAGCGATTGACGCACCGGAGCAAGTTGTAGTAAATGTCTTAAGAAATATCATAGTTAACATGTAGATTAAGTTAGGAATGGGAGGTGATCCCATTAACTTAATCTGGGGGCAATTGGGCTCTTGACAGACCCAAATTGGGCCGAATGGTCAGCCCATTTGGACTAGAATTCCTACCAGGCAGTGGCACCACCCAGGAGATGGTCTCCCAGGAAAGCTGGGCGGTGCAACCACCTGGGCTCAGTCTCCGAGCGAGACTGTGCGGTGCAGCTACCCCTGTCAGGCGGTGGCACTGCCCAAAGGCTCAGTCTCCGAGCTACCAAGCGGTTGTACCGCCCCAGTCAGGAGGTGGTACCGCCAGGACCCCGGAAATCCACGAAAAGACATTTTTGAGCACCAAATTCAAACTAGTTTGGGGCCTATATATACCCCACCCTTTCCTGCATGAAAGGGCACCGAAAGCTTGATCTTACTCTGTGATTTTAGAGCTCAAAAGTGTTGTAAAGTCTAGAAGTTCTCCTCCCTCTTTTTTCAAGTTTTGATCTTTCAAGAGAGGAGAGAAAAGTTTGTAAGGGTTGTCTCCTAAGCCTGTCAAAAGGAGTGAAACTATAAAAGGGTGGTTGGCCTTCACCTATTGAAAGAAGGTCTCTAGTGGGCGTCGGTGACCTCGTTGGTAGAGGAAGCCAAAAGTGGATGTAGGTCAAGATTGACCGAACCACTCTAAATCTAGGTTTGCATTTACTTTGAGCATCTTATCTTTACTGCTAACCTCCTTAGTAGCTTACTGCCTTCTGCTCATTTATGAATGTGTTTTATAGTTAAGTATTTTCTGAATCGGTGTTAAGACGGAAATCGGTTTTATCGTATGAACATCATATTTCAGTTTGCGCTTACATTCTGATTTCTATCTTAACTGGAAACTACCTTCCTTACTTTACTTCAAATACGTTTCCGTAAGCTTTCAAAGTTATTATCTGCATGAAACGACTTTTATGTCGGAATCGGATTTCAACGTACGAACGCAGTTTTAATCATCGAAAGTTTACCGCTGCACTAATTCACCCCCCCCCCCCCCTCTTAGTGCTCTTGATCCTAACAATTGGTATTAGAGCCCGGTATTTCTCATTTCGGATTTACACCCTAGAGAAATGGCTCTTCATGGCTTTCAAGAGAGCTTATCAGTTGTTCATCCACCGTTGTTTAACGGATTGGACTACACTTATTGGAAAACTCGAATGAGAGTTTTCTTGATTTCTATGAATTTGGATTTATGGAATATTATTGAAAACGGTTTTCAACTTCCCTCTAAACCGATGAACGAATGGTCGGATTTGGAGAAGAAGTATTTTTCTTTAAATGCAAAGGCTATCAATGTCTTATTTTGCGCTTTGGACAAAAATGAGTTCAATCGGATTTCTTTTTGTGAAACGGCTTTCGATATTTAGTGCACTCTTGGAATCACACACGAAGGCACAAGTAGTGTAAAAGATTCTAAAGTAAATTTTTTGATGCATGATTTCAAGCTTTTTCGAATGAAGCCGAGCGAAACCATTGTTGACATGTACACCCGTTTCACAGATGTCGTCAATGGTTTAAAAGCTCTTGGCAAATGTTTCTCTAATTTTGAACTTGTTAGTAAAGTTTTACGATCACTTTCTAAAGCTTGGGAATCAAAAGTAACGGCAATACAAGAAACAAAAGATTTAAATATTTTTCCACTTGAAGAACTTATCGGTTCGTTGATGATATATGAAATGTTGCACAATGCACATGATGAACATGATGAACAAAACCACCTTCCAAAGAACAGGAAGGATTTAGGACATAGAACATTTGAAGACCACTCGAGCATAAGCTCAAGTGATGGTGAACAAAAACTACTCACTAAGAAATTTAAAAATTTAAAGAAACAAAAATTTAAGAACAAAAAGAACGGAACTACTTGCTTTGAACACAAGAAGAAGAACACAAAGTGGGATGAATCGAGCTCCTCCGAAGACGAGGAGAAAATAAAAAAAGGCGAGGTGGCAAACTACGCCTTAACCGCTTTCAATGATGTAGTAATTGAAATCCTCCTAATTTATTTTGAAATTACTTAATGCTTTCATGATGTATTTTATTTTTTAGTTTAGAATTAATTTTCTTAAAAATTACATGTTTAAAAATAAAAATACAAAAATTATGATCATGGTAGTAATTTCAAAATTGATAATATTGCATATTTTATGATAAACAAATAAAATGATTTTGATTGAAAATATGAAATCATGCTATATGTGGTTAAGAAGTAATAATGTGTATCATGTTGATTTCCTTTGTTATTTCTCGATTTTGATTAAATAAAGTCATGTTTGGTTTGAAGAAATGCATAATGATGTAATATTAAATATTTTGATACCATGATTGACAATTTTATGCATGAGATTTTAAGTTATACATGATGATAAGCATGTGTTATTTTCATGAGTGTATTTGATAAACATATGGCAAAACCATGTCCGAATGCATGAAAGTGTTAAATCTCATTTTCAGATCTTCTTGATCCTAACAATTCATTTTTGAGAATCTATTGATCTTGATGATTTTATGACGAAATTCATTTTTTGATCCTAAATGTTGATGCATGTTTTTATTTGGCATAAAAGAAAAGAACATGCATGTATGAAATAAATTACTTGAATTAAAACAACTAAAAAGTGGAAAGGTTTCTTCTTGAAAAATTTATTTTTTCGACTTTATTGATTTTTCAAAAAGGGAAATTAATGAATCTATTTGTATTACTTTTGTTAGTCTCTTGAAAATGATCTTGATTTGATGATTTAAATGAGCTTTATCTTGATTTTTTAAAATTTGTAAATTGAGATTTCTTATGCTTAAATCAAGATTTTATAAGCATGAATTAATATCTTGTTCTCTTACAAGATTGAATGGATTCTATCTTTTTCATGACCTTCTAAGAATTCTTTATGTTATTTATTTAAGAGGAGATTTGTTAAAATGAATCACGGTTTCTCTTGATTATTCGGAATTATAACTTGATATTTATTTTATAAATCAAGATTGTTTATATGTTCTTTCATGACATCTTTTAAGGCTTATGACTTGAATTTTGTTATGTGAAATTCTTTGAATGTATGAAATACATCTCATCACCTAATAATTCTTCTTGATATTCCTTATGTGATGATATGAATACATGAAATATTTATTAATTTATTTTGATTTATACAAATAAGAAGTTTCGATCATGCATGGTAGGATGTAATTTGACAAATTTGGTACCATCATGATGTAAAATAAATGATGATTAGGAATCATGCATTAATGATGATTTTATATTTTATGATTTGGTATGATGCATGCAATGATGAAATATTCATGAATTTGAAATGATGCAAGCAATACTTATGACAATGATGTACATGATGTATTGCATATGATATGTATCATGAATGCTTTAAATGATGAATATTTGGTATCATGATCAACATGTTGATAAATGCTTAAAAATTTTAATGTTTGAGTATCATGTATGATATGCCCATTAATGATGATTGATTTATTTTTCGGTATCGTGCATGAAAAATAAGGTTTTGGAAATTGTGTATGTTTTAATTTGAATATATAATGATGCACAAATAAGATTGATACTTACCTTTGTCATAATCTGAAAATTGATAAAAGGGTCTTCCCTTCTTTTTGACAATGACAAAGGGAGAGCAAAAATTTCTAGCGTGGACATCATGAAAAGAGGCAAACTAGCTAGCTTGCACAATTCAAGACGAAAGCAAAAATTGCACTTCTCAAAAGAGAAGAAATTGCTATCTTGAACACCACCAATAATTGCTAGCTTGAAATCTCAAGAAAATGCAAAAATGTTCTATCTTGCCTATCTCAAGATGCTAAACAAGCTAAACTAGCACTTTGCAATGAAAACAAAATTGCGAGCTCAAACATTGCAAAGGAAGCAAAAATTTGCTAGCTTGCAAATTTGCATATTTCAAGAAACAAGAGTTGCTTTCTTGAACATCTCTAAATTGCTAGCTTGCATGTTCTAAAATGTTATAATATTGCTAGCTTGCATGATGTAGAACTTGCTATCTTGAACATTACCAAAAGTGCTATCTTGTATGCTGTAAAACTTGCATATCTAAAACTTGATAGCTTGAATGTTCTAAGCATAATGTAACACTTGCTAAATTTTCTAGCTTCAAAACTGCATGATGATAAAACTTGATATTATGTTTTTCATGCAATGAGTAAAACTAATATTCCAAACACAAGAATAGTTGGACTTCTCCGTTTTGTTGATGACAAAGGAGGAGAAGTATGATGTTATGTATAAGTTTATGCATTAGTTCATGATGACGTGTTGCAAGTATTCATGATGAATATTGCAATGACTTAAATTCAGTTTGAATTCAAGGTTCTATCAATATGACATATTGATAAAGGGAGTTTGTTTAAACTCCGGGAGTTAAGTTTAACTCCATCATCAAGTGATTGTCATCATCAAAAAGGGGGAGATTGTTGAATCTCGTATTTTGATGATGAAATCACTTGATATGTGTTTATGTTTTAATCTGTGTTTTGAGTGACGCAGGATGCTCCGATCAGGATGAGACAATTAAAGTAGGAAAAATCATGTTGTGCCGGAGGAACGTGTCAGAAGATTGGACATCGGGCCGGTGGATCGGTCGATGTATCGATAGAAGGCTTCGGGCCGTGGACTCAGGCATCGGGCCAAGAAGAGTGGGTATTGTGCCAAGGATATCGGAGTTGCGGAGTCAATTGGCCAATTGGGCAATAGGCTACAGGAGAGGATGATGCGCCGAAGAATCGGACGAAGCATCGAGGGACTAATGACATGCCGGACAACTTGGTTAATTGCTTAGGATTAATTGTCTCGGTCGAAGTTTTGTTTTACATGTGCAGGATTAACTATGATGGAAGAAAGACATGCAGCAAGAGTTGCGCCGGAGTCAAGACTATGATTACGTTGGGAGTTTGAGAGTTCGACGGAAGTCCGGACGGTCGTTGGAGGTTCTGTGGGAACAAATCCGAGAAGTCCAGGAGCTTGACAAAGAAGCTTGTCGGAACTCGCCAAGTGGATCGTCGCAAGTCTAGGAGTTTGCCGGAAGTCCGTCGGAGCATCACCGAAGGTTCGTCGGACGTTCACCGGAAGTTCACCGGAAGCTTGCCGAAAGAAGCGATTGACGCACCGGAGCAAGTTGTAGTAAATGTCTGAAGAAATATCGTAGTTAGCATGTAGATTAAGTTAGGAATGGGAGGTGATCCCATTAATTTAATCTGGGGGCAATTGGGCCCTTGACAGACCCAAATTGGGCCGAATGGATCAACCCATTCGGACCAGAATTCCTGCCAGGCGGTGGAACCGCTAGGGTCGGCGGTGGCACCGCCCAGGAGATAGTCTCCGAACGAGACTGGGCGGTGCAACCACCCCAGTCAGGCGGTGGCACCGCCTGGGCTTAGTCTCCAAGTGAGACTGGGCGGTGCAACCACCCCTGACAGGCGATAGAACCGCTTGAGCTCGGTCTCCGAGCTCTGCCAGGCGATGCAACCGCCCTTGTCAAGCGGTGGCACCACTTAGAGGCTTAGTCTCCGAGCTCTACCAAGCGATGCAACCACCCCTGACAGGAGGTGGCACTGCTCAGATGCTTAGTCTCCGAGCTCTACCAAACGGTGTAACCGCCCTAGTCAGGCGGTGCAACCGCCAGACCTTGGAATTCCGGGGCATGACAGTTTTGAGCTCGAAATTCAAACTGGGTTGGGGCCTATAAATACCCCACCCGTTCAACAATGAAAGGGCAACCCAAATGCACCGAAAGCTTGATCTTACTCTGTGATTTTAGAGCTCAAAAGTGTTGTAAAGTCTAGAAGTTCTCCCTCTTTTTCCAAGTTTTGATCTTTCAAGAGAGGAGAGAAAAGTTTGTAAGGGTTGTCTCCTAAGCCCGTCAAAAGGAGTGAAACTGTAAAAGGGTGGTTGGCCTTCGCCTATTGAAGGAATGCCTCTAGTGGACGTTAGTGACCTCGTTGGTGGAGGAAGCCAAAAGTGGATGTAGGTCACGATTGACCGAACCACTCTAAATCTCAGTTTGCATTTATTTTGAGCATATTATCTTTACTACCTTCTGCTCATTTACGAACGTGTTTCATAGTTAAGTATTTTTCGAATCGGCGTTAAGACGAAAATTGATTTTATCATATGAACATCATATTTCAGTTTGCGCTTACATTTTGATTTCTATCTTAACTGCAAACTGCCTTCCTTACTTTACTTCAAATACGTTTCCGTAAGCTTTCAAAGTTATTATCTGCATTAAACGACTTTTACGTCGGAATCGGATTTCAACGTACGAACGCAGTTTTAATCGTCGAAAGTTTTCCACTGCACTAATTCACCCCCCCCTCTTTGTGCTCTTGATCTTAACACATGCTTTATGCAAAACCTTCTCCATTTGTTGTGTGCAAATTGTCGTTACGTCGCCCCCATGTTTCCCGTGTAGCATTTATCACCTGTTTTCCCTTATTGTAAAATTTCATAATTAGTTTAATAAAATTTCAGGAAACATCACCTAATGTCATCAACCATTCATTTCTAAGCATGGCCTCATAATCATCAAGAGGGAGGAGGAAGAAATATGCAATCATCTCTTGGTCCTACAGCAATAGTTTCACTCGCGGGCGCCTACGATCATACTTCAAAATCTATCCGTCGGTGACCTTAACGTCAAACCTGCTGCAATTCTCGATAGGTAAGGCTATCTGGACAGCAACCTTACTGTTTAGGAAGTTATTAGTGCTGCCCATGTCGATGAGAACAGTGATCGGTTGTTATTTGAGAAGGCCTCTAACTTTCATCGTTTGCGGGTTTGAGTAGCTGGCTAGTGCATGTACCGTAACTTCGGTCGATTGTGGCTATTCTTCTGCATCTTCTTCTTTATGTTCAAGGCTCTCTTCTGGATGTTCAATGACCTCTTCTTCTACTGGTTTAATCATAATAATTCTCCCTTTACTGCAGCGATGCTCATGGCTCCATGACTCGTCGCAATGCCAACATAACCCCTTTGCAGATCGCTCCCGAAGTTCTTCTCTTGTCAAACATTTTGGTGTAGGGACTCGGTTGATAGTAGGGCGGGCTGAGGGCTTCAGTATTGCTGGTTGGGGGGGAGCAACCCTAATCCTCCGGGCTTCATGGTTCAATCGCTCCTCTTGAAATCGTGTGAAAAAGATGGCTGCCATAAGCGTGTATAGTTGTCGCGCTTTAACTTCTCATCAGATCTCCGGCTTCAAGCCCTCAATGAAAGTCCTCAATAGCTATTTTTGAGACCAATCACAAGTTTGATTAGATAACCTTTCAAACCTGGTTTGGTACTCTTGAATGGTGGAGGTTTGTTGAATCTTTGCTAGTTGTCCGTCAATATTCTCGTAATCGGTTGGTCCGAAGCGGATCAGCAGTCCTTCTTTGAATTATCATCATGAGAGGACTCCATGAGTGTATTTAGACTAGTTAAACTATTGTATGACATCCCCTTCAAGATATATAGCTGTAATTTTCACCATAGATGCGTCTGCGGTTTTGTGGTACTGAAAATATCGCTCCGCGCGTGAGATCCAACCAATTGGGTATCCTTGTTCCCATCTAGGGAAGTCCACTCTCATGCATGGATAGTTAGGGTTGGTCATAGAGCCTCCCCTCTCTTGGAAGTCATCTCTTCGGGCTTGGTGCAATTGGTTAGAGCTCTCTCCTTGATGTGATTTCTTTGGGCTTGGTGGTCGGCCCAAACTAAGTTTGGTAAAGAGAGTCTGAATCTTATCCTCCATTCGTACCTCAAAGGCTTTGAATTTAGCATTGATTACCTCCTCAGATGCCATAGTACATGCCTCCAAATCTGTGATGTTAATATCTCTCTTTTGTTGTCGTGTTAAAGGCATGTATAGGTTGAGAGAAGTGATGGTTGAAAGGGTTGGTGGATTGGTGGATGTAGGCTGCGGTTTAGGCTTATTTTGTGGCTATTTTGGGTGCAGTTTGAGGGTGTAGTTTGGTGGAGTTTTAGAGATGTAGATAAAAGTTTTAGATTTGGGGTAGATGGTAGCAAAGGTTTGATAAATATCAGTGGAAATTTGCTACAGAATTGTATTATCTTGTAAGAGCAGAATTGTCATCAAAGAAACAATGGTTTCTCGATAAAATTTCCATCAAAAACTTGATAGATTTGAGGAGGGAATTGATAGCAAAATCTCAGTTTATCTGACAGCAAGGATGTCCAATTTAATCAAGAAAATTTCGGCAATATAACAGCAAGGAAATTGGTGCAAGTTGCGATAGCAGAATTCTCGTCGAAAAAATTTCAGCGGTTTGCGACGAAAATTTGCAACAACACAAAATCATTTTTAGAGTTGAATTCCTTAATAGATCAATCTTAGATAGAAGCCAAGATGATCTATGAAGTGTATAAGAAATTTCGTTCAAAAAGGATTGCAAATAGATAGGTTAAGGCAATAATATGTGGCTAAAATTTTCTGCAGCACAGATTTTTAAGCATAGCAGATTGGACGTAAAATATCAGTAGTTTATACTAAGAATTTTTTAATGAAACCAAAGAGAAATCTACTGTTAGGAAGTGTCAAAGATATCATAAAAATTTTATAGAGATTTGGATAGAAAAAATATAGTAGCAAGATAAAAAAACCTATGTTATGCGGTTGGAATTTTATAGTATAGATTTTCAAGTATAGCAGCTTAGACGTAAAATATCAATAGTTTATATTAAGAATTTTTTAACAAAAATAAAGATAAATCTGCTATTAGGAAGTGTCAAAGCTATCATAAAAATTTTATAGAGATTTGGATAGAAAAAATACAGTAGCAAGATCAAACAAATTGTGCTATGCGGTAGGAATTCTGCAATGTATCTTTAGACGTAGAGATGAAAACTTTACGACGAAAAGTTTATGCA
Organism: Musa acuminata AAA Group; assembly: GCF_036884655.1. Lineage (NCBI taxonomy): Eukaryota > Viridiplantae > Streptophyta > Magnoliopsida > Zingiberales > Musaceae > Musa > Musa acuminata. The sequence goes on from NC_088349.1 coordinate 19,889,507, forward strand.
GCAATATAGGAATATTTTTTTTTTTGGATTTTCGAATAAGGATAACTAGATTGCAGTAGTAGTGAGGTAGGAAACCAGAACCTATTGCAATTCACGGGGAGATCAAAGGATGATCCGCGGTGGTGGAGATGATGACGGAATTTGGTGACGATATTTTAAGCAATTGTGGGAATAGCTTTGGGCGGCTATGGAGGGTTGATGGATGGCTGTGGAAGGGTAGCAAGACACCAAGAAGCTGCTCTGATGCCAGGTGTTAGAATCCTTGTAGATTCTAAACTTGGGGTTGATCTCGTTAGGGGATCGATCTCCTTGGAACTCTATAGGGGTTCCTCCCTCCAAGTTGTTGCTCAAAGGCTATAGAAAAGATTCATCTATTGCTTATTAAAAAAGGATAAATAAATAACTATTTATAGGGTTTCTAAATCCTAACTCCTAATAGGACTCTTACTTAAGACTCCTATTCCTTTACAACTCCTAATTCTTCTCTAAGAAATAACCTCCAAACCCTAGCCGGCCTCTTCACCTCTTTAATAGGGGTCGACTTAGGTAGTTTTTACATGAATGCCCCTCTTTATTAGGACTCTCCTAGTTAGAGTCCTAACAGTTGTTCATTCTCCTCTACTACCACTAGAGCCATAATATGACCACACTTTTCTAATTCTCCTTTGTATTCATCATAGGATATAAAAGTGCTAACTTCCATCTTTGGTGTACTGATTTCAGAAGGTTGTAATGGAGCTAAGATAATCTTCTTTTCATTCACCTTAAAAGAATAAGTATGTTTGTAGCCGTCATACAACAACGTTCTATCATAATGCCAAGGTCTTCCCAACAACAAATGACAAGCGTCCATAAGAGCAACATCACACCATACTTCATCTTTATAATGTTAGGATCAAGAGCACTAAGAGGGGGGGGGGGTGAATTAGTGCAGCGAAAAACTTTCGACGATTTAAAACGACGTTCGTATGATAAAAGCGATTTCGGTATGAAAGCTGATTCGGAAATTGTTTTAACTTAGATTAGGCGAAGTGTAGTTAAAGTAAAGCTATGGAGATAGTTTGTAGCATCAATTTATATAGCATTAAATTCAAATATGGCACTCATAGCATTAAGTTATATATTTCTCCCCCTTTGTCATCAACAAAAAGGAGAACGATATTAGCAAATTTTAACTAGGTTTATGTCATTTTTCAATAATGAGTGATAGGATACCAATTATACAAACATCTCAAGGAAAACATGACATGGAGATGATTTTCATTGCTTCTTCCTCTTTATTTTTAAATCAAATCTTTGCACGTCAAATTATTTTTCAAAAGAGAAGGAATCGTCAAATCCATTTCTCGAAAGATATTTTTCACATGATAAGTCTATGAGAGATGCATTTGCTAGTTGATTCCATATGTCAAAAATCAATGATGTGAATCCAAAACTTGATGTGAATCCAAAACTTGATATGAAATGTTTATTAAGTCCGGAAGAAAATAATGTATCGAGAAAATCCGATTGTTAGGATCAAGAAGATCCGAAAATGAAATTTAACACTTTTAAAAATGAAGATAAAACATGCTTATTATCATGAAAATTTTTGTATCCAAAACACATAATTTTCAACATGTAATTAAGGCATGTAATTGTGTAAAATCATCATGGCAATTAAGTGATTTGATCATTAAAAAAAATTCAAAAAATAATCTTAACAAGTTCATGCATTCAGACATATTAACATTCCTAATTCTCTTCTAATGATATCAAATTGTTCTTCACTTAGAGGTTTTATAAAAATATCAGCTAGTTGATGCTTAGTATCTATGAACTCTATGATTACATCATGATTAGTAACATGATCTCGTATAAAGTGATGTCTAATATCAATATGTTTTGTTCTTAAGTATTGAATGAGATTCTTTGTTAAACATATTGCACTTGTGTTATCACATTTAATGGGAATATTTTTAAGATGGACTTTATAATCTTCTAAGTTGTTTTTCATCAATACAACTTGTGCACAGCATGCACTAGCTGCAATATACTCAGCTTCGGTTGTTGATAGTGCAACCGAGTTTTATTTCTTAGATAACCAAGAAACAAGGGAATGTCCCAAAAATTGACATGTTCCTGATGTGTTTTTTCTATCTAGTCTACACCTAGCAAAATCAGCATCAGCATAAGCAATTAACTCAAAATTCTCAAATTTTGGATACCATAATCCTAGATTTGTGGTACCTTTAAGATATCTAAGTATTCTTTTAACTGCTTTGAAATGAGATATCTTAGGGTTCGATTGAAACCTAGCACAAAGTCCTACACTGAACATGATATCTGGTCTAGTTGTAGTGAGGTAAAGTAAACTTCCTATCATACCCCTATAAGTTTATTGATCGAAGCTTTCTCCACTTTCATCAACTTCTAACTTAGTGGAGGTGCTCATAGGAGTGTTAATAGCTTTTGAGCTATCCATATTAAATCTTTTCAGTAGATCTAAAGCATATTTAGTTTGACTAATAAAGATGTCATTGCTTAGTTGCTTAATTTGTAAGCCTAAGAAAAAGGTTAATTCTCCCATCAAACTCATTTCAAATTCGAGACTTATGATTTTAGCAAAAGATTCACAAAGAGATTCATTCGTAGAACTGAAGATAATATCATCAACATAAATATGAACAATGAGAAAATTATTTTTAAAATTCTTGATAAATAATGTAGTATCGACCTTGCCTTTTGTGAAATTATTTTCAATAAGAAAAGTACTTAGTCTATCATACCAAGCCCTTGGGGCTTGTTTTAAACCATAGAGAATTTTGGTTAATTTAAATACATGATTTGGGAGACTATTATTTTTAAATCTGGGAGATTGTTTAACATAAACTTCTTCAGAAATAAAGCCATTAAGAAAAGCGCTTTTAACATCCATTTGAAATAACTTAAAATTATTATTACTAGCATAGGCAAGGAGCATTCTTATGGCTTCTAATCTAGCCACAAGAGCGAAGGTTTCTTCGTAATCGATACCTTCTTCTTGGTTAAAACCTTTGGCCACTAATCTAGCCTTGTTTCCAACCACGATACCATATTCATCTTGCTTGTTTCTAAAGACCCATTTAGTACTAATAACTAAATGGTCATTTGGCCTAGTAACAAGCTTCCACACCTCATTTCTCTCAAATTGATTTAACTCATCTTGCATTGTGATAATCCATGAATCATCTTTCATGGCTTCATTAATACATTTAGGTTCAATTTGGGAGAGAAAAGTGACGTTGGCACAAAAATTTTTAAGAGATGAACGTGTTTAAACCCCCTTAGATGTGTCTCCTAGGATTAGCTCCTTAGGATGAGCATCTACATACTTCCAATCCTTGGGTAAGGATGTTTCGGAAGTGGATGCATCCAAGTTGCTAGTTGGCGAAGGGTTTTCATTTAAATTCAAAGAATCAAAATTAACATCATCATCAAAGTCATTTTTCTTGATTTCAGAAATCTCATTGAAAACAATATAAATGGATTCTTCTATAATTAAAGTCCTTTTATTGAAGATACGAAAAGCTTTAGAAAACGAAGAATAACCAAGAAAAATTCCTTCATCGGATTTAGCATCAAATTTTCCTAAGGCATCTTTTTCATTCAAGATAAAACACTTACACCCAAAAACTTTAAAATATGAAACATTAGGTTTTTTATTGTTCCACAACACATAGGGAGTTTTGGTGAGTAAGGATCTTACTAGAACTCTATTCAAAATATTGCATGAAGTGTTTACAGCTTCGGCCCAAAAGTATTTGGGTAGGCTATGTTCATTCAACATGGTTCTTGTCATTTCTTGTAAATTTCTATTCTTTCTTTCTACTACTCCAGTTTCTTGAGGATTTCTTGGAGTAGAGAAGTTGTGGTTGTATCCATTAGATTCACAAAATTCTTGGAAATCACGGTTTTGAAATTCACTACCGTGATCACTTCGAATTGATGAAATCATAAAACCCTTTTTATTTTGAACAAGTTTACAAAACTTGGTGAAATATCTAAAGCATTCATTTTTGTGTTTCAAGAAATAAGTCCATGTGTATCTACTATTGTCATCTACAATAACGAAGGCGTATTTGCTACCTCCTAGGCTTGATGTAGAGATTGGTCCGAACAAGTCCATATGGATTAATTGTAAGGGTCTAGAGGTACTTATTTGATTCTTAGATTTGAAACTACCCTTAATTTATTTTTCTAATTAACAAGCATCACATACATTATATTTGATGAACTTGATATGAGGAATTCTTTATACAAGTTCTTTGGATGATATTTGAGTGATTAGTTTCATGCTAGCATGACCTAATCTCCTATGCCAAAGCCAAGCATCCTCATTCAAAACCGAGAAATATATTTTATTGCAAAGATCATTGATGTCAATGGTGTATACGTTATTCTATTTTAATACAATCATAGATGTGTTTTTGTGTGGTTTTTCAATGATGCAAGCATTAGATTCGAATTTGACGATATATCCTTTATCACATAATTGACTAATGCTCAAGAGGTTATGTTTTAAACCATCAACTAAGAAAACATCTTCAATAAAAAGTTGGATTTATTACCTATGGTTCCTTTACCAATAATTTTACCCTTGTTGTTGTCTCCGAAGGTGACATAGCCTTCGTCTATGCTAGTGAGCTTAGAGAATTGAGATGGATCTCCGGTCATATGCCTTGAGCATCCGCTATCAAGATTCCATCTCTTGCTCCTAGCTTGTGATGGTGTATGTCTCTACAAGAAAGGATAATTTTTAGGTACCCATTTACTTTTGGGTGCCTCAAAAACTGATTTACATTGTTTATTATGTTGCTTAGATTTTATCATGGTTCCTTTAGGAATCCAAATCAGTTTATTCGGGCTAATTTTCTTGATTGGACAATGATACATTTTATGACCATGTTTGCAACAAAAGTTGCATTTGCTTTGGTGCTGAACATGTAAGATAGGGCCTTTTATGAAGGTGGTTGGATTTTGGTGAGGACTTCTCACAAATCCGATTCCACTTCTTTTGGGAACGTGACCCTTATTTGTAAGGATCATGTTCAAAGACTTGCTACTAATCTCGAATTTCTTTAAGGCGTCCTTAAGTAGCAAGTTCTCCTTTTGGAGAGTTTCTAGATCATGGCATTTTTCACATTGAGCTAAACTATCATGACATTCAGTTTTTAATTTATCAAAATTGCTAACAAGACTATCATGCTTATTTTTTAGCAATTTATATTTTCTTCTAATTGTTTTGCATTCATCAAATAAGTCATGGAAGACATTTAATAATTCATCAAATGATAAATCTGCATCAATTAAATTTGTTATCTCTTCGCAGATGGCCATTAAGGCATAATGAGCAACTTGCTCGGTGTTGGGCTCCTCTTCTTCGGATGCGCTCGAGTCATCCCACGTTACTTTGAGCGCCTTCTTCTTTGATGTTCTCTTCTTGGCTTGGGGACAATCACTTTTGTAGTGTCCCGGCTTTTTGCACTCGTAGCAAATAACTTGGTCCTTTTTGGGTTCAAGTTTATTTTTTATGTCATTTTTAAACTTGTTTCTCTTAATAAATTTTTTGAATTTCCTTGTTAGAAGTGCCAAGTCATCATCACAGTCCTCATCACTTGAGTTTTCTCTCAAGTGGTCATCTAAAGTTCTAAGTGTTATATCCTTCCTGTTCTTTTGAAGGATGTCTTCTTGCTCTTCATGAGTCTTGCAAGTCATTTCATAGGTCATTAATGACCCGATTAGTTATTCAAGAGGGAAGTTGTAATCTTTAGCCTCTTGAATAGTGACTTTAGGGTCCCAACTCTTAGGAAGGGATCTTAGAATCTTATTTACGAGCTTAAAATCCAAAAAACTTTTGCCGAGTCCCTTTAGACCATTGACGACATCCGTGAAATGGGTGTACATGTCGCCAATAGTCTCGCTCGGTTTCATTCAGAAAAGTTCAAAAGAATGTATCAAAAGATTGATTTTTGACTCTTTCACTCTACTTGTGCCTTCGTGAGTCACTTCGAGTGTATGCCAAATATCAAACGCGGTTTCACAAACTGAAACACGATTGAACTCATTTTTATCAAGCACACAAAATAAGGCATTCATAGCCATTGCTTTAAGAGCAAAAGTCTTCTTCTCTAATTCATTCCAATCGATCATTGGAAGAGAAGACTTTGAAAATCCATTTTTGACAAGATTCCAAAGTTCAAAATTCATTAAAATAAGGAAGATCCTCATTCAGGTCTTCCAATAGGTGTAGTCCATCCCATTGAACATGGGTGGACGTGTAATAGAGTGGCCCTCTTGGTTTCCGGCGTTTGCCATCTCTCTTGGACTTTAATCCATTTGAGATTTAACCCCGCTCTGATACTAATTGTTAGCATCAAGAGCAATAAGAGGGGGGGGGGGGGGGGGGGGGTGAATTAGTGTAGCGGAAAACTTTCGAGGATTTAAAACGACGTTCGTACGATGAAATCGTTTCCGAAACATTTTCGGAAACTTAACTTGAAAGCAAGTTCGTAAATGAGTGCAGCAAAAGTAATGAGGAAGTAAAGCACATATGGAGGTTTGTAGTAAGGTAAGCAGCAAGAATAAATGCAAACCAGAGAGCACCGCAATTTTAGAGTGGTTCGGTCAATCTTGACCTATATCCACTTTTGGCTTCCTCCTCCGACGAGGTCACCGACGTCCACTAGAGGCCTTCCTTCAATAGGCGAAGGCCAACCACCCTTTTACAGTTTCACTCATTTTGATGGGCTAAGGAGACAACCCTTACAGAATTTTCACTCCTCTCTTGAATGATCGAAACTTTGAAGAAAAGAGGGAGGAGAACTTTTAACTTATACAATTTTGAGCTCTAAAAATCACAGAGTAAGATTGGATTTTTGGTGCCCTTTCATGCAGGAAAGAGTGGGGTATATATAGGCCCCAAACTAATTTGAATTTAGAGCTCAAAAATGTCATCTCTCGGATTTTCGGGGTCATGGTGGTACTACCGCCAGACTGGGCGATACGACCGCTTGACAGAGCTCGGAGACCGAGCTCTGGTGGTACCATGTTAGAACCCTTGCATATTCTAAACTTGGGGTTGATCTCTTTAGGGGATCGGCCTCCTTGGAACTCTATAGGGGTTCCTCCCTCCAAGTTGCTGCTCAAAGGCTGCAGAAAAGACTCATCTATTGCTTATCAAAAGAGAAGGAATATATGACTATTTATAGGGCTTCTAAACCCTAACTCCAAATAGGACTCCTACTCAAGACTCCTACTTCTAACCAACTCCTAATAGGACTCCTACTCAAGACTTCTATTCCTTTACAACTCCTTATTCTTCTCTAAGAAACAACCTCCTAACCCTAGTCGGCCTCTTCACCTCTTTAATAGGGGTCAGCTTAGGTAGGTTTTACATGAATGTCCCTCTCAATTAGGACTCTCCTAGCTAGAGTCCTAACAGACCCGCCCTCTTCAAATCAGCCTTGTCCTCGAGGCTGACGATTCATGAATTTTGGGAATTTAATATTCAAGTCATCATAGTTCTCCCAAGTGGCATCTTCTGTTTGTAGGTTCACCCACTGTAATAGCACTTTAGTAGTGGGTCGTCATCGTCGAGTCACGATCCGTTGATCAATAATGGTACTTGGCTGGGTCTGGAGTTCTCCTTGGATAGTCATATTTGGCGGGTGGCTTTGGGCTGTCTCCAAGCACCTATTGACAACTTCTGTCTCACCGTCGATTTATGGGTGATATGTCATACTCCTTTTCAATTTAGTACCCTACATATAGAATAACTTTGTCTAAAATCTGCTCATGAAGATGCAAGTAGAATTTATCATAAGCACAATGCGTCCCTTATAGTGTAATTTTTTTGAGTCCCAATTGTAATAAGCCACGGAGTTTGGTGCTTCCTCCAAATCTTTTATAATCTTACTAGTCTCTGAATCTTCCTGTCATTCCATCTTAATATCCTCAAGGAAGTTGCTGGTCGGAAGTGAAACGGCCGAAACTTCAGCTTGCTCGGGTAGCTGTGAAAGCGCATCTACAAGAATATTCTCTTTCCTCTTTTTGTAAGTTATTTCATAGTCAAATCCAAGAAGTTTTGTTACCCATTTTTGCTACTCAGAGGATGATATCTTTCGCTCCAAAAAGTACTTGAGGCTTTTATGGCCGGTTTTACTTTGAAATCGTCGATCAATCAAGTAGGCTCTCCACCTCGTTGCTGCGCGCACAATGGCGAGCATCTCCTTATCATATATTGACTTATTTTGATAGGAGGGAGATAATGTCTTGCTAGTGTATGCGAGTGGTCGACCATCTTCATGAGAATGGCTTGAATTCCGACTCTAGATGCGTCGGCCTCAATAATGAAGGGTCAGTTGAAATCTGGTAGTGTTAGCACCGGCGTCGTCGTCATGGCTGCCTTAAGTTTGTCGAAGGAAGCGGAGGCTCTGTCCAACCATTGGAAGACATCTTTTTCCAGTAAGGAAGTAAGTGGTGCATTGATCTTTCCATAGTTTTTCATGAATTTGCAGTAGTAGCCTGTTAAACCTAGAAAGCCATATATAGCAATTTTATATTTCTCGGGGTCGGCCAGTTTTGCATTGCTCCAATTTTGAAGGGGTCCACTACCACACCTTCCTCTGATATGATATGCCCAAGATATTCCACCTTCTGTTGAAGAAAGCAAAAATTCATAGTGGTTGTTTGTTAGGACTCTAGCTAGGAGAGTTCTAATTGAGAGGGACATTCTGTTAGGACTCTGTTAGGACTCTAGCTAGGAGAGTCCTAATTGAGAGGGATATTCTGTTAGGACTCTAGCTAGGAGAGTCCTAATTGAGAGGGATATTCTGTTAGGACTCTAGCTAGGAGAGTCCTAATTGAGAGGGATATTCATGTAGAAGTTTTTTCTTAGAGAAGAATTAAGAGTTGTAAGGGAATAGGAGTCTTAAGTAGGAGTCCTATTAGGAGTTGGTTAGAAGTAAGAGTCTTAAGTAGGAGTCCTATTAGGAGTTAGGGTTTAGAAGCCCTATAAATAGCCATGTATTCCTTCTCTTTTCTTAAGCAATAGATGAATCTTTTCTACAGCCTTTGAGCAGCAACTTGGAGGGAGGAACCCCTATAGAGTTCCAAGGAGGCCGATCCCCTAAACAGATCAACCCCAAGTTTAGAATCTGCAAGGGTTCTAACACCTGGTGTCAGAGCAGCGTTCTTGGCATCTCGCTGCTGTTAGGACTCTAGCTAGGAGAGTCCTAATTGAGAGGGACTTTAATGTAAAACCTACCTAAGCCGACCCCTATTAAAGAGGTGAAGAGGCCGGCTAGGGTTAGGAGGTTATTTCTTAGAGAAGAATAGGGAGTTGTAAAGGAATATGAGTCTTGAGTAGGAGTCCTATTAGGAGTTGGTTAGAAGTAGGAGTCTTGAGTAGGAGTCCTATTAGGAGTTGTTTAGAAGTAGGAGTCTTAAGTAAGAGTCCTATTAGGAGTTAGGGTTTAGAAGCCCTATAAATAGTCATGTATTCCACCTCTTTTCATAAACAATAGATGAATCTTTTCTGCAGCCTTTGAGCAGCAACTTGGAGGGAGGAACCCCTATAGAGTTCCAAGGAGGCCGATCCCCTAAAGAGATCAACCCCAAGTTTAGAATCTGCAAGGGTTCTATCACCTAGTATCAGAGCAGCGTTCTTGGCATCTCGCTGCCCTTCCAAAGCCATCCATCAACCCTCCACAACCATCCAAAGCAATTCCCACAATTGCTTAAAAGATCGTCACCGAATTCCACCATCATCTCCACCACCGCGGATCATCCTTTGATCTCCCCATGAATTGCAACAGGTTCTGGTTTCCTACCTTACTGCTGCTGCAATTTAGTTATCCTTATTCAAAAATCCAAAAAAAAAAAAAATTGTTCCTATATTGCTGCATAAACTTTTCGTCACAAAATTTTCATCTCTACGACGAAAGATACATTGCAGAATTCCAGCCGCATAGCACCATCTGTTTGATCTTGCTACTGTGCTTTTTCTATCCAAATTTCTACAAAATTTTTATGACATCTTTGACACTTCCTAACAGTGGATTTTCCTTTGGTTTCATCAAAAAATTCTCAATATAAACTACTGATCTTTTATGTCCAATCTGCTGCACTTGAATTGCAGAATTCAAGCCGCATAGCACCATCTGTTTGATCTTGCTACTATGCTTTTTCTATCCAAATTTCTACGAAATTTTTATGACATCTTTGACACTTCCTAACAGTAGATTTCCCTTTGGTTTCATCAAAAAATTCTCAATATAAACTACTGATCTTTTATGTCCAATCTGCTGCACTTGAATTGCAGAATTCAAGCCGCATAGCACCATCTGTTTGATCTTGCTACTATGCTTTTTCTATCCAAATTTCTACGAAATTTTTATGACATCTTTGACACTTCCTAACAGTGGATTTCCCTTTGGTTTCATGAAAAAATTCTCAATACAAACTATGGATCTTTTATGTCCAATCTGCTGCACTTGAATTGCAGAATTCAAGCCGCATAGCACCATCTGTTTGATCTTGCTACTGTGCTTTTTCTATCCAAATTTCTACGAAATTTTTATGACATCTTTGACACTTCCTAACAGTAGATTTCCCTTTGGTTTCATCGAAAAATTCTTAATATAAACTACTGATCTTTTATGTCAAATCTGCTGCACTTGAAAATCTATGCTGCAGAAAATTTCAGCTGCATATCGTTGCCTTAACCCATCTATTTGCAATCTTTTTTGAATGAAATTTCTTATACACTTTATAGATCATCTTGGCTTCCATCTAAGATTGATCTATTAAGAAATTCATCTCTATAAATGATTTTATGTTGCTGCAAATTTTCATCGTAACCCGCTGAAATTTTTCGATGACAATTCTACAATTGCAACTTGCACCAATTTCCTTGCTGTTATACTGCCGAAATTTTCTTGATTAAATTAGATATCCTTGCTGTCATATAAACTGTGATTTTGCTATCAATTCCCTCCTCAATTCTCTTAAGTTTTTGGTGAAAATTACGTCGAGAAACCGTTGTTTCTTCGACGACAATTCTACTCTTACAAGACAGCACATACTTGCTGTAACTTCTACAGATTTCTGTCAAGCCTTTGCTACCATCTACCATAGATCCAAAACTTTCATCCACAACCCTAAAACTCTGCCAAACCACACCCTCAAACTATACCCAAAACAGCCACAAAACAAGCCTAAACCGTAGCCTACATCCACCAATCCACCAACCCTTTCAACCATCACTTCTCTCAACCTATACATGCCTTTAACCCAACAACAAAAGAGAGATTTGGGGGCATATACTATGGTATCTAAGGAGGCAATCAATGCTAAATTCGAAGCCTTGGAGGTACGAATGGAGGATAAGATTCGGATGCTCTTTACCGAACTCAGATTGGGCCGACCACTAAGCTCGAAGAAATCAAATCAAGGAGAGAGCTTTGCCCAATTGCTAGTCATAAGTGCCTAGCAAGCCAATCACGTGAGTGATGGCACGTGTGACTTGATACAGAATCTTTTTGCTTATTATATTTTGGCGTATATCACTTTATAACTATTGCATAAATGCATATATATATTGTGATGTCCTTGGATTTGTGCAATGGGAATCGGATCGTGATGAGATCACGATAATGAGATCGATTCACCTTTAAACACATATCCTAAATAATCCCGGTCATAGGTTACTCGAGAGGGACATCGTGATAATCGGATAGACTGGTGTGCTGTATACCCGTCCATATGATGGATGCAGCTGGTCTCATAGCTGCTCGTGTAGGGACACTAGGGATACAGTACAGGTGCTCATTGGAGAATGAGTTCACTGATTGATCCGCTTACGGAATGCTGGATGGTTGATGATGCCTTATTGTCAGACAGTGATTCCGTAGTCCTAGTGGTGTATCTGGTCCTTAGACTTGAGACACCAAGGATGTCCTGTATGAGTGCTCCACTCTTTGATACCAGACTTATAGGTTTGGCTGTCCCCAGATCTAGTACAGTTGGTCATTGGGAGTGGTAGTCGACCTTACGAGGGCTATTGAGTGTCAATAGAGGATCATCCACTCTCGGGGTCATGAGAGGAATATCCTATGTGTTCTTGCTCAGACAAATCCCTGGCCAGGGTCATTCGGGTTAAGAGAGAAAGAGTTCTCCGGGAGAATCCGATTAGAGCGAGACTCGAGTAGAAACCGTATGGGTCTGACAGCACCATGCTCGATATACGGTCTCTGGGATATTAGATGGATGAGGGACTATAGGTACATGGTAACTGAGGACAGACAGGTCCAATGGATTGGATTCCCCTGTATCGTCTGGGGACTATGGCGTAGTGGCCTAGTACGTCCGTAGTCGATGAGTCAAGTGAATTATTACAGAGATAATAATTCACTGAGTTAGAAGGAGTTTTGACGGGTATGACTCACGGCCAGCTCGATATTGGGCCTAGAGGGTCACACACATATGGTAGGTATTGCGATGAGTAGAGGTTCGGATATGAGATATCCGACGGAGCCCTTGTCTTATTGGATGCAGATCCAATACCCACTAGGGAAGGACCCATTAGGGTTTGACAGGGGACCTCTATAAATAGAAGGGATTTAGAGCCTCATAGGCTAGAGTCTTTGCTTGCCTTTCCTATTCTCCTCTCCCTCTCCACCTTAGAGTAGGCCTGGAGTTTTGAGGAGCGTCGTCGCAACCCTGCTGTGTGGATCACCGCTAGAGAGGAGGACGCTTGACCTCCTTCACCCTCTCCTAAGGATCTGCAAGGAAATAGGGATATACGATCTCCCTAGGTAACACAATCTCTATACGCAGTTTTGTGTTTTGCGGATTTTTTGCGCACCAATCTTCGCACGACGACGAACATCTTTTTGGGAATCGAGGATTTTGTTTTCTTGTTCTTCCGCTGCGCATATGATGTCGCTCCCCAATGATTTCCCAACACCAATCACACCAAGCCCGAATAGATGACTTCCAAGGGAGGGGTGGGTATATGACTGACCCCAACTGAACTTCCCTAGATGGGAAGAAGGAGACCCGATTGGTTGGATCTCACGCGTGGAGCGATATTTTCGGTACCACAAAACCGCGGATGTATCTATGGTGAAAATTACAGCTATACATCTTGAAGGGGATGCTATACAGTGGTTTGACTAGTTTGAACATACTTATGGAGTCCTTTCATGATGACAATTCAAAGAAGGACTGCTGATTCGCTTCAGACCAACCGATTACGAGAATATTGACGAACAACTAGCAAAGATCCGACAAACCTCCACCATTCAGGAGTACCAAACTAGGTTTGAAAGGTTATCTAATCAAACTCGTGATTGGTCTCAAAAATAGCTATTGAGGACCTTCATTGAGGGCTTAAAGCCGGAGATCCGAGGAGAAATTAAAGTGCGACAACCGTATACACTTATGGCAGCCATCTCTTTCGTACGACATCAAGAGGAGCAATTGAACCATGAAGCTCGGAGGACTAGGGTCACTCCTCAACCAGTAATATTGAAGCCCTTAGCCCCCCCTACTATCGACCAAGTCCCTACGCCAAAGAGGTCAACAAGAGAAGAGCTTCGGGAGCGATATGCGAAGGGGTTATGTTGGCATTGTGACAAGCTGTGGAGCCGTGAGCATCGCTGTAGTAAAGGGGGACTTCTTATGATTGAAATAATAGAAGAAGAGGTCATTGAACATCCAAAAGAAAGCCTTGAAGATGAAGAAGAAGATGTAGAAGAAGAGCCACAACCGACTGAAGTTACGGTACATGCACTAGCCGGCTACTCAAACCCGCAAACGATGAAAGTTGGAGGCCTTCTCAAACAACAACCGATCACTGTTCTCATCGACACGGGCAGTTCTAATAACTTTCTAAATAGTAAGGTTACTATCCAGATGGCCTTACCTATTGAGAATTGTAGCAGGTTTGACGTTAAGGTCATCGACGGACGGATTTTGAATTGTGATCGTAGGCGCCCGCAGGAGAAACTATTGCTACAGGACCAAGAGATAATTGCAGATTTATTCCTTCTCCCTCTTGATGATCATGAGGCCATACTTAGAATTAAATGGTTGATGACATTAGGTGATATTTCTTGGAATTTTATGCAACTATTTATAAAATTTTACAGTAAGGAGAAACAGGTGATACTGCATAGGAAACGTGAGGGCGACGTAACGATGATTTGCACACAACAAATGGAGAAGGTTTTGCATAAAGCATGCAGGGGCTTTTTAGTACAACTTGAGCATCAAACTAAGGGAGAGCCAACAAAATTTGAAGATCCAAATCTACTTCCTTTGCTTGCTGAATTTTCAGATATATTTGACGAACCGCGCAACCTACCTCTTACCCGTCGGCATGATCATTGTATAACGATTCTTCCAAGTAAATCTCTAGCAAATACTCAGCCATATCAGTATCCACATCACCAGAAGGATGAAATAGAAAGGATTGTAAAAAAGATGCTCAAAACAGGAGTTATTCGGCCATGTTGCAGCCCCTACTCTTCACCGGTGCTCCTTATATGAAAGAAGGATAGAATATGGCGATTATGTGTTGATTACCAAGCTCTCAATGGCATAACCATCAAGGATAAATACCCTATTCTAGTAGTAGATGAGTTGCTAAGGGAGCACAAATCTTCACAAAGCTGGATCTTCGATCCGGGTATCATCAAATACGAGTATGCGAAGAAGACATACCAAAAACCACCTTTTGAACACACAACAACCACTATGAATTTTTGCTTTCTTCAAAAGAAGGTGGAATATCTTGGGCATATCATATCAGAGGAAGGTGTGACAGTGGACCCCATCAAAATTGAAGCAATGCAAAACTGGCCTACCCCAAGGAACGTAAAATTGCTACATAGCTTTCTGGGTTTAACAGGCTACTACTGCAAGTTCGTGAAAAACTATGGCGAGATCAGTGCACCACTTACTTCCTTACAAAAAAAAGATGTCTTCCAATGGTCGGACAGAGCCTCCGCTGCCTTCGACAAACTTAAGGCAGCCATGACGACGACGCTGCTGCTAACACTACCAAATTTTAACCGACCCTTCATTATTGAGGCCGACACATCTGGAGTCGGAATTGGAGCCATTCTCATGCAAGATGGTCGACCACTCGCATACCCATCAAAATAAGTCAACATATGATAAGGAGATGCTTGCCATTGTGCGTGCAGCAACGAGGTGGAGACCCTACTTGATTGGTCGATGATTTTAAATTAAAACCGACCATAAAAGCCTCAAGTACTTTTTGGAGCGAAAGATACCATCTCCTGAGCAGCAAAAATGGGTAACAAAACTTCTTGGATTTGATTTTGAAATAACTTACAAAAATGGGAAAGAGAATGTTCTTGCAGATGCGCTTTCGTAGCTACCCGAGCAAGTTGAAGTTTCGGCCATTTCACTTCCGACCAGCGACTTCCTTGAGGATATTAAGATGGAATGGCAGGAAGATTCAGATACTAGTAAGATTATAAAAAAATTGGAGGAAGCACCAAGCCCCATGGCTCATTACAATTGGGACTCAAAAGAATTACACGATAAGGGACGTATTGTGTTTATGATAAATTCTACTTGCATCTTCACGAGCAGATTTTGGACAAAGTTATTCCATATGCAGGGTACTAAATTGAAAAGGAGTACGTCATATCACCCACAAACCGATGGCCAGACGGAAGTTTTAAATAGGTGCTTGGAGATAGCCCAAAGCCACCCACCAAATATGACTACCCAAGGAGAACTTCAGACTCAGCCAAGTGCTATTATTGGTCGACGGATCATGACTCGACGACGACAATCCACTACTAAATTGCTAATACAGTGGGCAAACCTACTAATAGAAGATGCCACTTGGGAGAACTATGATGACTTGAAGATCAAATTCTCAAAATTCATGAATCGTCAGCCTCGAGGACAAGGCTGATTTGAAGAGGGCGGGTCTGTTAGGACTCTAGCTAGGAGAGTCCTAATTGAGAGGGACATTCATGTAAAACCTACCTAAGCCGACCCCTATTAAAGAGGTGAAGAGGTTGGCTAGGGTTAGGAGGTTATTTCTTAGAGAAGAATAGGGAGTTGTAAAGGAATAGAAGTCTTGAGTAGGAATCCTATTAGGAGTTGGTTAGAAGTAGGAGTCCTATTAGGAGTTGTTTAGAAGTAGGAGTCTTAAGTAAGAGTCCTATTAGGAGTTAGGGTTTAGAAGCCCTATAAATAGTCATGTATTCCACCTCTTTTCACAAGCAATAGATGAATATTTTCTGCAGCCTTTGAGCAGTAACTTGGAGGAAGGAACCCCTATAGAGTTCTAAGGAGGCCGATCCCCTAAAGAGATCAACCCCAAGTTTAGAATCTGCAAGGGTTCTATCAGCTGCCCTTCCATAGCCATCCATCAACCCTCCACAACCATCCAAAGCAATTCCCATAATTATTTAAACGATCATCGCCGAATTCCGCCATCATCTCCAGCACCGCAGATCATCCTTTGATCTCCCCATGAATTGCAACAGGTTCTGGTTTCCTACCTTACTGCTGCTGCAATTTAGTTATCCCTATTTGAAAATCCAAAAAAAAAAAAATTTGTTCCTATATTGCTGCAAATTTTCATCGTAAGTTGTTGAAATTTTTCGACGAGAATTCTGCTATTGCAACTTACACCAATTTTCTTGCTGCTACTGCCAAAATTTTCTTGATTAAATTGGACATCCTTGCTGTCATATAAACTGAGATATTGCTGTCAATTCCCTCCTCAAATCTCTCAAATTTTTTGTGGAGATTTCGTCGAGAAACCGTTGTTTCTTCGACGATAATTCTGCTCTTACAAGACAACACAATTCTGCAGCAAACTTTCACTGATTTCTATCAAACCTACACATGCCTTTAACCCGTCAACAAAAGAGAGATCTTAACATCACAGATTTGGAGTCATATACTATAGCATCTAAGGAGGTAATCAATGCTAAATTTGAAGCCTTTGAGGCACGAATGGAGGATAAGATTCGGACTCTCCTTACCGAATTCAGTTTGGGCCGACCACCAAGCCCGAAGAAATCACATCAAGGAGAGAGCTCTAACCAATCACATCATGCCCAAAGAGATGACTTCCAAGAGAGGGGAGGATCTATGACTGACCCCAACTATTCGTGCATGAGAGTGGACTTCCCTAGATGGGAAGAAGGAGAACCAATTGGTTCGATCTCGCGTGCAGAGCGATATTTTCGGTACCATAAAACTGCGGATGCATCCATGGTGGAAATTGCAGCTATACATCTTGAAGGGGATGCCATACAATGGTTTGACTGGTTTGAACACACTTATGGAGTCCTTTCATGGCGATAATTCAAAGAAGGACTATTGATCCGCTTCAGACCAACTTATTACGAGAACATTGACGGACAACTAGCAAAGATCCGACAAACCTCCACCATTCAGGAGTACCAGACCAGGTTTGAAAGGTTATCTAATCAAACTCATGATTGGTCTGAAAAATAGTTATTGGGGACCTTTATTGAGGGCTTAAAGCTGGATATCCAAGGAGAAGTTAAGGCGCGACAACCTTACACGCTTATGGCAGCCATCTCTTTCGCACGACTTCAAGAGGAGCGATTGAACCATGAAGCCTGGAGGACTAGGATCACTCCACGACCTACAATACTAAAGCCCTCAACCCCCCCTACTATCAACTGAGTCCCTGTACCGAAAAGGTGTTAGGATCGGAGCGGCACTAAGAGGGGGGGGTGAATTAGTGCAGCGGATTAAAACTTCGGTTTTAGAAAAATCTTTCGTACGATAAGAACGGAACTTGAAAAGCTTAACTTGAAGGCGTATTCTTAAAGTTGCGCAGTAAAGGTAATAAGGAACTAAAGCATGTAAGAAGGTTTGCAGTAATGTAAATAGCAATAATGAAATGCAAACCAGAGATTACGCCGATTTTAGAGTGGTTCGGTCAAATGACCTACATCCACTTGCGAGGCCCCTCTTCAATGAGGCTCCCACCTTCCACTAGCAAATCTCTTGAAATGGAAGGTTAAATACCCCTCTTACAACCTTTTACAAACAGTTCAACCTCTTACAAATTTTCAATAAGAAAGAAGGAGGAGAACTCTCTAGCAAATTGAAAACAAGACTTGCTAAGACTTTCTAAGACTTTTCTCTCAATCAAAATACTTCTCAAAAGTTGTAATCTCAGCTGAGATTTGAGGGGTATTTATAGGTCTCAAGAGGATTCAAATTTGGGCTCCAAAATTTGAATTCTCTTTGGGTTCCCGATGCTGGCGGTGCCACCGCCCAGCGCTCGGGTGCTGGACGGTGCAACCGCCCAGCCCAGTAGGTGTCACCGCCTAGCTCTCGAGTGCTGGGCGGTGCCACCGCCTGGCTCTCCGGTTCACTGGTTTGGCTTAATTTTAGCCCAAACCAAATCTGACTTTGGGCCTAGTTGGCCCCTAACCAAGATATAGGATTATCTCTTAATCCTAATCCTAATTACAAGTGAACTACATAACAAAACACATCCTAAGCAAGTTTTCAACCGCGAACGTCGAGTCTTGTTCCGGCGAGCTTTCCGACGAACTTTCTTCCGACGGACTCCCATCAAGCTCCCGATCTTGTGATGACTTTAACGAGTAGCTGAGCCTTCTCGGTGATCTCCGTGAACCTCCGACGATCTCTTCGGCGAACTTCCGAAAATTCCGATAGGTTCCCGATTTCTTCTCGGTTGGTTTCGGCAGCATCTCCGACGATTCTTCGGACTCTTAAACGTCCATCGATCTTGACTCCGGTATTCTTGCTTTGTGTTTTCTGGTTATCGTAGTTAATCCTGCACACTTAACTCAATAATATGGATTAGATCAATTAACCCATAACTTGATTTCATCATCAAAATCCGAGATTCAACAATCTCCCCCTTTTTGATGATGACAATCAATTGATGACGGAGTTAAACATAACTCCCCCTATCTATATGCCATATTATGAGAAGATGAAAATACTTGAATTCTATCCATAGAATTCAAGCATAAATCGATAAGTTCTAACCGTAGAACTTATCGTCATTCTCATTAAGCAATAGTAAATACAAAACTTCGATGAAAATCATGATAAGAGACAATTTTTACTACGATAGAAGATAAAGATTTTCAACATGAATTTCATGATGTAAATGTAAGGCATGCCTTCAATATGATCAATCAATCTTGTGATATTTTCAAGGATTTTGCAAGGCATATAAGACATTCATATCACACAAGTTTTTGTAATTCATATAAGTCATCACTTAGTCATCACTTCTCCCCCTTTGTCATCAACAAAAAGAGACAAGCCAGCTAATTGATGATCATAGAAAAAAGGTTTAGCATTTAATAGGAAACAAAGTTCATCATTCAAATTTGCTAGAAATAGTTTATCCAAAAGACATCATCATTTATGCAGATCAAAACAGTAGTTATCTAAAAGGAAGGATCAGTTATCGTTCAATCGATGACAAACTTTGAACTTGTTGTTAAAAACAAACAGAACAGAATAAAAAGATACATCAATTTAATCCTTAGGAGGTAATCCACAGTGCTGATACATGATATCTATTTTTTCATTCATTTGTCGTAGTGTCTTCAAAATTTCAACTTGTTGATTCTGAATTTGTTCTTGCTGTGATTTGATCTGAGACAGTTCCACCATAATGAGATCTTCAGAGGAGGAAACAGGAGCTGAAGGTGCTGCGCCAAAGGGACTAGGAGGAGGAGATTCATTTCCCATAAGAATTGGTGTTTTGGGGTGTTCTATTGGTGGAGGAATTGGATCCGTCCTTCTAGGCTGCCTAACCCATATGCCATTGCTAAAAGTGCACCTAAGTCTTTTCAGTAGGTTTTTATTTATTATGTTATATCGATCATTTTGAATAGATTCTTCATCGGGTGGAATGCAAATGTCATAGGCATGAAGAAATCTAGTGATTAACCTCCTATATGGCAATATAGTATCTTTAGCCATAATATCCTGCATGTGTTGGCGAATTAAGTACCCAAAACAATTATGCTGACCGGTCATAATCCAATACATGGTTCCTATCTCTATTTGACTTATTTCGTCAAGATGAAATTGTTTGGGGAATATAATGCTTGTGATAATGTGATGAAGAATTTTAGAGTTGAAAGGCAGTAAGTGTTCACAACTCTTGGGTAGGAAGTCAAGGTTTGGATTTGCAAAAACTATTTCTACGGCTTCGGTATAGGTTGCTCCTATTGTGTTGACGTCCCATTTACCTTTAAAATAGCATTCCCTATCTTTTTCAGTTATACCAATTAGCTCACAAATAGTGCTGTCAAATATTCTAATGGGTGTTCCTAGAAGGTAAGTGCTTAGGCTATCGTTGTCCTCATATAGGTTGGCATAGAACAATCTAACTAATCGCGGATAGATTGGTTCATCTATTTGTAGTAGAGGTAGAGCTTCTAGGTGTGCAAACCACCTAATGGGTTCTAAGTCCTCTAGTTCATCCAGATCAACGTATTTTCCCTTATGGATACATCGTGTTTCAAATTTTGGAAAGCTAAGGGCTACCTCTTTTGATCTAAAAAGATCATGGTCAAATGAATCTCCTTCAATCCTTTTTCCTTTTGATCTCTTAGGAGCCATTATCTAGATAAGATGATGATGAAATTGTGAAAAATAAGCAAGGGAAAGAGGAAAGAAAAGAGGGAATGGGATATCAAAAAGAGGGATTTCAAGTGTTACCTTATGGAGATTATGTTGAGAGATGGAAAGCTTGGACCACCAAGAATCCTTCTCCAATGCTTCTAAGAGTTAGAATGAGGGTTAGAGGGAATGGGAGAGGGTTTTGAGAGCCTTTTTTTCGGGTTGGGGGCGGTGTCACCGCCGGCCCTAACCCCTCGGGTTAATAAGGGTCGCTCGGTCGGTGCCACCGCCAAACCGAGCGGTGTCACCGCCTGGCGTCCGAGCGCCAGGCGGTGCAACCGCCGGATCTGGTGGTGCCACCGCTGGCATCTCGCGGAGGAAAGAAAAAAATTTTTCTTCCTCCCTTTTGTTTAGCTTCTTCCCTCAAGATCATAAGTTATACTTTAATGGATCATTTTGAATTGAAGAAGAAGGAAGAAATCAAATCCACAAAAGAAAGGAAAAGGACGAGTCATTTTTCGTGAAGCTCATTTTAGGGACAATTTAACATGCCTAATTCCCTTCTAATGAATTCAAATTGATCTTTGTTCAAAGCTTTTGTAAATATATCTGCTAATTGATGCTTTGTGTCAATGAATTCTAGAACAACATCATTGTTAAGGACATGATCGCGTATGAAATGATGCCTAACGTCGATGTGCTTAGTTCTAGAGTGCATAATTGGATTTTTAGTAAGACATATGGCACTAGTATTATCACATTTTATGGGAATGTTTTTAAAGTGAATTCCATAGTCTTCTAATGTATTTTTCATCCAAATGACTTGTGCACAACATGCACTTGCAGCAATGTATTCAGCTTCCGCCGTAGATAGTGCAACTGAATTTTGTTTCTTGGAAGTCCAAGAAACAAGTGCATGTCCTAAAAATTGGCATGTTCCGGATGTACTTTTTCTATCTATCCTGCATCTGCCAAAATCGGCATCTGCATAAGCTATTAGATCGAATTTTTCAAATTTTGGATACCACAATCCTAAATTTGGAGTTCCTTTAAGATACCTAAATATTCTTTTAACACTCTTCAGATGAGATAATTTAGGATTAGATTGAAACCTAGCGCAAAGTCCTATGCTAAACATAATATCTGGTCTAGTCGCGGTGAGGTAGAGTTGACTACCTATCACTCCCCTATATGTTTTTTGATCGAAATTTTCACTATTTTCATCCATATCTAACTTAGTCGCAGTACTCATAGGGGTGTTTATTACTTTTGAATTATCCATGTTAAATCGTTTTAACAATTCTAATGTATATTTGGATTGGTTAAGAAATATACCATCACTAAGTTGTTTGATTTGTAATCCTAAAAAGAAAGTTAATTCACCCATTAAACTCATTTCAAATTCATGACTCTTACATTTGGCAAATGATTCACATAGTGATTCATCCGAAGAGCCAAAAATAATATCGTCAACATAAATTTGCACAATAAGAAAATTATTTTCAAAACGTTTAATAAATAATGTAGTATCAACCTTGCCTTTAGTAAAATTATTTAAAATAAGAAAGGAACTAAGCCTTTCATACCAAGCTCTAGGAGCTTGTTTCAAGCCATAGATGTTGGGAAATCATTGGGGGGCGACATCATATGCGCAGCGGAAGAACAAGAAAATAAAATCCCCGATTCCCAAAAAGATGTTCGTCGTCGTGCGAAGATTGGTGCGCAAAAAATCCGCAAAACACAAAACTGCGTATAGATTTTGTGTTACATAGGGAGATCGTATATCCCTGTTTCCTTGCAGATCCTTAGGAGAGGGTGAAGGAGGTCAAGCGTCCTCCTCTCTAGCGGTGATCCACACAGCAGGGTTGCGACGATGCTCCTCAAAACTCCAGGCCTACTCTGAGGTGGAGAGGGAGAGGAGAATAGGAAAGGCAAGCAAAGACTCTAGCCTATGAGGCTATGAATCCCTCCTATTTATAGAGATCCCGTGTCAAACCCTAATGGGTCCTTCCCTAGTGGGTATTGGATCTGCATCCAATAAGACAAGGGCTCCGTCGGATATCTCATATCCGAACCTCTACTCATCGCAATGCCTACCATATGTGTGTGACCCTCTAGGCCCAATATCGAGCTGGCCGTGAGTCATACCTGTCAGAACTCCTTCTGACTGAGTGAATTATTATCTCTGTAATAATTCACTTGACTCATCGACTACGGACGTACTAGGCCACTACGCCGTAGTCCCCAGACGATACAGGGGAATCCAATCCATTGGACCTGTCTGTCCTCAGTTACCATGTACCTATAGTCCCTCATCCATCTAATATCCCAGAGACCGTATATCGAGCATGGTGTTGTCAGACCCATACGGTTTCTACTCGAGTCTCGCTCTAATCGGATTCTCCCGGAGAACTCTTTCTCTCTCAACCCGAATGACCTTGGCCAGGGATTTGTCTGAGCAAGAACACATAGGATATTCCTCTCATGACGCCGAGAGTGGATGATCCTCTATTGACACTCAATAGCCCTCGTAAGGTCGACTACCACTCCCAATGACCAGCTGTACTAGATCTGGGGACAACCAAACTTATAAGTCTGGTATCAAAGAGTGGAGCACTCATACAGGACATCCTTGGTGTCTCAAGTCTAAGGACCAGATACACCACTAGGACTACGAAATCGCTGTCTGACAATAAGGCATCATCAACCATCCAGCATTCCGTAAGCGGATCAATCAGTGAACTCATTCTCCAATGAGCACCTGTACTGTATCCCTAGTGTCCCTACACAAGTAGCTATGAGACCAGCTGCATCCATCATATGGATGGGTATACAGCACACCAGTCTATCCGGTTATCACGATGTCCCTCTTGAGTAACCTATGACCGGGATTATTTAGGATATATGTTTAAAGGTGAATTGCTCTCATTATCGTGATCTCATCATGATCCGATTCCCATTGCACAAATCCAGGGACATCACAATATATATATGCATTTATGCAATAGTTATAAAGTGATATATGCCAAAATATAATAAGCAAAAAGATTCTGTATCAAGTCACACGTGCCATCACTCACGTGATTGGCTTGCTGGGCACCTATGACTAGCAATCTGCCACTTGAACTAAAGCCAATCACCTATGTGTCTGTTCCCCATCAGACTCCTGTGACGCTCAAAGACAATCTGAGACAACGGCTTTGTTAGTGGATCTGCAATGTTATCTTCGGATGGAACTCTTTCCACTGCTACATCTCCTCGGGTTACGATCTCTCTTATAAGCTGGAACCTCCTCAGAACACTTCTGATGAGACCCGGGTCCCCTTATTTGAGTAATCACCCCATAGTTGTCGCAATATAAGGAAGTCGACTTGTCGCTATCTGTATCGACTCCCAAATCTGTGATGAACTTCTTCATCCAGACTCCCTCCTTTGCTGCATCCGATACAGCAATGTACTCCGCCTCTGTGGTCGAGTCAGTAGTGGTATCTTGCTTGGAACTCTTCCAACACACTGCTCCTCCATTCAAGGTGTACACATACCCTGAATTCGACTTGCTATCATCGACATCAGACTAAAAACTTGAGTCAGTGAAGCCTTCAACCTTAAGGCTATTACCTCCATATACTAGTAAAAGATCCTTAGTCCTTCTCAAGTACTTAAGGATACACTTTACTGCTTTCCAGTGCTCCAAGCCTGGATCCGCCTGATACCTGCTCGTGACACTCAGAGCATGCGCTATATCAGGCCTAGTACATAGCATGACATACATGATAGACCCTATTGCTGAGGCATAAGGTATCATATTCATGTTTGCCCTTTGGAATTTTCCATGCCAAACCTTTTGACAATGGTTTCTATGTACTTGGACTGGGACAAGCCAAGCATCCTCTTAGATCTATCTCTATAGATTCTAATCCCCAAGATATAGGATGCTTCCCCTAAGTCCTTTATGGAGAAGTGTCTAGATAACCAAGTCTTTACTGTGGATAGCATTCCTACGTCATTCCCAATGATGAGGATGTCATCCACATATAACACCAAAAAAGGTGATAGCGCTCCCACTTACCTTCCTGTACACACAAGGCTTATCTTCGTTCTTAACGAAGTCATAAGATCTGATTGACTCATCAAATCTTATGTTCCAACTTCGGGAAGCTTGCTTTAGTCCATAAATGGATTTAAGCAACCTACACACTTTATCTGGGCAGTTCTTGGACACAAATCCCTCAGGTTGCATCATATACACCTCCTCCTCGAGGTTCCCATTGAGGAATGCGGTTTTCACATCCATCTGCCAGATCTCATAATCATAGTGTGCTGCAATAACCAATAGAATTCTGATGGATTTCAGCATTACTACGGGTGAGAAAGTTTCGTCGTAGTCAACACCTTGCCCTTGACGATACCCCTTAGCCACTAGCCTTGCTTTATAGGTCTCTACCTTTCCATCTACTCCGATCTTTTTCTTAAAGATCCACTTGCAACCGATGGGTACAATACCTTCGGGCGCATCAACTAGGTTCCAAACCTTATTGGAGTACATAGAATCCATCTCAGAATTCATGGCTTCTTGCCACTTCCCGGAGTCTATACTCATAATAGCCTCCTCGTAGGTCTGAGGATCAATATCCTCTACATCCTCTCCTCTAATATGTCCCACATATCTCTCAGGAGGATGAGATACTCTATCAGACCTGCGTAAAGTTGAAACTTGTGTATTAGGTACCTGAACAGACTCGGGCTGTAGAGTGGTGCTTGAGCTTGGTTCTCTAACTTCGCTCAACTCTATCATTCTCCCACTGTCTCTGCCAAGAATGTGTTCCTTCTCAAGGAACACTGCTCTCTTAGCTACAAAGACCTTTTGGTCCTCGAGATGATAGAAGTAATACCCATAAGTTTCCTTGGGGTATCCCACAAATATGCATCGCTCTGTCCTTGATTCTAACTTATCGGGGTTGTGTCTTTTAACGTGGGCTGGGCAGCCCCAAATCTTAACAACCTTAAGATCAGGCTTCTTCCCTTTCCATATCTCATATGGTGTAGACACTACCGACTTAGTTGGAACTCTGTTCAGAAGGTAAGCTGCGGTTTCTATGGCATATCCCCAGAATGAGATGGGTAGGTCAGCGAAACTCATCATGGACCGTACCATATCTAATAAAGTACGATTTCTCCTTTCAGAGACACCATTGAGCTGAGGTGTGTAAGGAGGTGTCCATTGGGATAATATCCCATGGTCCTTGAGGAACTGAGTAAACTCTGTACTTAAGTACTCACCTCCTCGATCTGATCGAAGAGTTTTGATACTCTTTCCAGTCTGGTTCTCCACCTCATTCTTATACTCTCCGAATTTCTCAAAGGCCTCAGACTTGTACTTCATTAAGTACACATATCCATACCTTGAGAAATCATCAGTAAATGTAATGAAGTAGGAGTAACCTCCAATTGCATGAGTTGACATAGGTCCACATACATCACTATGTATGAGTTCCAACAACTCAGTGGCTCTCTCTCCAGTTCCACTAAATGGAGAGTTGGTCAATTTTCCACGAATGCAAGGCTCACAAGTTGCATAAGACACATAGTCGAATGGATCTAGATATCCATCATTTAGTAACTTTTGAATCCTTCTTTCATGGATGTGACCTAGCCTACAATGCAACAGGTATGCACTGTTCACCTCATCTCGTTTCCTCTTAGACACATTTACATTCATGATATGTGGAGTAGTGTCTAACATAAATAAACCATTATGCAATGTTCCTTTCGTGATGATCTTATCATCTAATAATATCGAACAACCATTGTTCTCAAAAACAAATTTATATCCACTAACTGTTAAACATGAAATGGAGATAATGTTTTTGATAATAGAAGGAACAAAATAACATGCATCTAATGCAATAAAAGCTCCACTAGGCAGATGTAAGGCGACCTCGCCAACAGCTACTACAGCAACTTTTGCTCCATTACCCATCTTGAGGTCCATCTCGCCTCTTTCAAGTCTCCTAGGCCTTGCCAGAACCTGCAACGAATTGCATATATGATAAGCACTACCGGTATCCAATACCCATGTGTTATCATAAGATTCTGACAAATGGAGACTGATCATGAATGTACCTGAAGCTTCATCAAGCTTTTGTTTCGCCCTTTCTGCAAGGTACTCTTTGCAGTTTCTCTTCCAGTGCCCATCTTTACCATAGTGGAAGCACTGGCCTTTGTCCTTTGTTGGATCTTTCTTAGCAACCTTTGCTTTACCTTGTTTGCCCTTGCCCTTTCCCTTCTTAAGGGACCTTTCTGCTTTCCTTTTCTTTCTGGTCTCACTAGTGTAGAGAACTGGCTTCTCTTTCTTAATAGTACTCTCTGCCTCCCTCAACATATTGAGGAGCTTTGGGAGAGTCACCTCAAGCTTGTTTATATTAAAATTCATTATGAACTGTGAAAAGGAATCTAGTAGGGACTGAAGCATAATGTCCACACACAAGTTATCCTCTAGGACCATTCCTAGACCTGTGAGTTTCTCTATCTACTCAATCATCTTTAGGACATGGTTCTGAACCGGTGTCCCCTCAGTCATCCTAGCGCAGAAAAGGCTCTTGGATATCTCATATCGTTGAGTCCTTCCTTGTTCCTCAAACAATTTGCGGACATGTAGGAGAATGGATCTGGCATCCATCTTTTCATGTTGTCTCTGTAACTCTGGAGTCATAGAGCCCAACATATAGCACTGAGCAAGAGTGGAGTCATCAATGTACTTCACGTAGCGAGCGATCTCATCCTCGCTTATCCCTTCTTCGGGCGTAGGCATCACTATATCAAGGACATACACGATTTTCTCCGCTGTGAGAACAATTCTCAAGTTACGGAGCCAATCCGTATAATTTGGACCAGTGAGGCGGTTGACATCAAGTATGCCACGTAAGGGATTTGAAAGCGACATTTTCTGAAAAATAAAGATGTAGCAGAAATGTATAACATGCAGATTTTGCAAGAAATAAACTATCAAGATATGGACTTCTATCTTAATATGCTCCCACTATTTTACTAACGAGTCACGCGACACCCTCAGCACGTGAAACGGAAGTCTCCGGCAGACTTCTAGTGGGGATCAGGATCCAATCAGTGTCTTAGTGTAACCTCGAGGGACTCGACCAATCACACTAAGCCTAAAAGATAGGCAACTCTTGCCGATCACAACTCCTTGTGATTCCCATCCTGTTCGGCCTCCGAATCACCATGGCCTCGAGGGACTCGACCAACCATGATGCTCGGTTAAGTCAATACCTTCGTTACAAGATGAGTCTGATTTGATGATATACCGTCGAGGGACTCAACCAAGCATACCATGCCCTCAGGTCATCGGTGACATCTCTATGTCGTAAGCAAGATAGCGAATCACGATATAGGTGAGTCTCGAGGGACTCGACCAACTCAACCTACACCGGAAATCGGTTCCTACTCATAACGATGGAAGGCCACGTGGGTCAATCTAATTGCCTCACGTTTACCGACTTAATATTATCGAGAGATGTTTCTATGATTTGGACTCCTAATATGACATGTCACACATATACATATTTAATATATATCTACATTGCATGCAAATATATATACATATCTAGTATGTGTATAAGCAATCACACCAGATGATCATGGACCACAACCTAATATGATTAGGCCCGAGCCAGTAGGCCTAATCACTCACATCAAGATCTATGTGTGCAACGGTGCATCTCCATGCCCTGTGATCGTCCATCTCGTCCTTGTCGGTTTCGTCGACATCTTAATGCATCTCCATGCATCACGATCGTCCGTCTCGTGGGTCCCGCTATCGCATCCACGCTCCCGCTGCGCCTCCTTATGTGATTACAACTTAATCATAGGCATGCAGGCCCAACAATAAACAAGAAATATAATGTAGGTTCCCAGACCTCAATAATAATAATCACAAGTACACACATCACACGGTCTATGATCATCCGTCCACACATCATACATCACATGTATAAATAATCATCATCATGTAAGACTACTAGATAATAATAAGAATAATAATCAACTAAATCTTTTAATTAATTAATATTTTTCTGAAATCAGGGACATGTAAGGAATTTCTCAATTCCTAAGGGTATTTTTGTAATTTGGATAAAAGACAGAAACTGGAATTTCTCAAATTCCGAGGAGCAAAACTATCTTTTTCCCATAAAACCCTAATGCCCTTTCCCCCTTTCGCTGCTGCCGCCGCCGCCACCCTGCCGGCGGCGGCCTGTGCGGCGGGGCGAGGGCACAGCCCTCGCCTGCAGGCGGCACGCCCGCTGGCGGCGATGCCGCTGCTGGTGGGCGCCCCCTTCGGGCGCCGCTGCCTCCGCAATCGGTGCTATACCGCCGGGCGGCCACCCCTGTGGGGGGGTTTCGCCCGCAGGAGCAGCGGCGGCAGGCGTCGCACGTCGCTGCCCTACGGCGGCAGGCGCCGCTTCCTTTCGGCGGCAGGCGCCTCTGCCCGTGGGTTGCCAGCCCCGCCGGCAGCAAGCCTGCTGCAAGCAGGCCGCCGGCCGGCTACTGCAGACGCACCCCCTACGCTGCCCGCCTTCAGCTGTGCTGCACGCACGCAGATCGAGGGCAACAACTGTTGCTGCCCTTTCTCGCTTTTGCGTCAACGATTTTGACGTCAATATTCTTCCTAAACACAACACACGCAGTTCAAAACCAATCATTCGCACGAACAACCTGGCTCTGATACCACTGTTGGGAAATCATTAGGGCGCGACATCATATGCGCAGCGGAAGAACAAGAAAATAAAATCCCCGATTCCCAAAAAGATGTTCGTCGTCGTGCGAAGATTGGTGCGCAAAAAATCCGCAAAACACAAAACTGCGTATAGAGATTGTGTTACCTAGGGAGATCGTATATCCCTGTTTCCTTGCAGATCCTTAGGAGAGGGTGAAGGAGGTCAAGCATTCTCCTCTCTAGTGGTGATCCATACAGCAGGGTTGCGACGACGCTCCTCAAAACTCCAGGCCTACTCTGAAGTGGAGAGGGAGAGGAGAATAGGAAAGGCAAGCAAAGACTCTAGCCTATGAGGCTGTGAATCCCTCCTATTTATAGAGATCCCGTGTCAAACCCTAATGGGTCCTTCCCTAGTGGGTATTGGATCTGCATCCAATAAGACAAGGGCTCCGTCGGATATCTCATATCCGAACCTCTACTCATCGCAATGCCTACCATATGTGTGTGACCCTCTAGGCCCAATATCGAGCTGGCCGTGAGTCATACCTGTCAGAACTCCTTCTGACTGAGTGAATTATTATCTCTGTAATAATTCACTTGACTCCTCGACTACGGACGTACTAGGCCACTACGCCGTAGTCCCCAGACGATACAGGGGAATCCAATCCATTGGACCTGTCTATCCTCAGTTACCATGTACCTATAGTCCCTCATCCATCTAATATCCCAGAGACCGTATATCGAGCATGGTGTTGTCAGACCCATACGGTTTCTACTCGAGTCTCGCTCTAATCGGATTCTCCCGGAGAACTCTTTCTCTCTCAACCCGAATGACCCTGGCCAGGGATTTGTCTGAGCAAGAACACATAAGATATTCCTCTCATGACGCCGAGAGTGGATGATCCTCTATTGACACTCAATAGCCCTCGTAAGGTCGACTACCACTCCCAATGACCAGCTGTAATAGATCTGGGGACAGCCAAACCTATAAGTCTGGTATCAAAGAGTGGAGCACTCATATAGGATATCCTTGGTGTCTAAGTCTAAGGACCAGATACACCACTAGGACTACGAAATCGCTATCTGACAATAAGGCATCATCAACCATCCAGCATTCCGTAAGCGGATCAATCAGTGAACTCATTCTCCAATGAGCACCTGTACTGTATCCCTAGTGTCCCTACACGAGCAGCTATGAGACCAGCTACATCCATCATATGGACGGGTATACAGCACACCAGTCTATCCGGTTATCACGATGTCCCTCTCGAGTAACCTATGATCGGGATTATTTAGGATATGTGTTTAAAGGTGAATCGATCTCATTATCGTGATCTCATCACGATCCGATTCCCATTGCACAAATCTAGGGACATCACAATATATATATGCATTTATGCAATAGTTATAAAGTGATATATGCCAAAATATAATAAGCAAAAAGATTCTGTATCAAGTCACACGTGCCATCACTCACATGATTGGCTTGCTGGGCACCTATGACTAGCAATAGAGAGCTTTAGTCAATTTGAATACATGATTAGGAAGAAGAGAATTTTCAAATCCGAGAGGTTGTTCGACATATACTTCTTCGGAAATAAAACCATTCAAGAAAGCACTTTTGACATCCATTTGAAATAGTTTAAAATTATTACTACTAGCATTGGCAAGGAGCATCCTTATGGCTTCTAATCGAGCCACGGGAGCGAAGGTTTCTTCGTAATCGATACCTTCTTCTTGATTGAAACCTTTGGCCACTAATCTAGCCTTGTTTCTAACCACGATACCATTTTCATCTTGCTTGTTTCTAAAGACCCACTTAGTACCTATGACTAAGTGGTCACTTGGTCTAGGAACAAGCTTCCATACCTCATTCCTCTCAAATTGGTTCAATTCTTCTTGCATTGCAATGACCCAAAAATCATCTTTTAAGGCTTCGTCAATGCATTTAGGTTCAATTTGAGAAAGGAAAGCGGCGTTAGCACAAAAATTCTTGAAAGAAGAACGAGTTTGTATTAGGATCGAGAGCACTAAGAGGGGGGGGGTGAATTAGTGCAGCGGAAATCTTACAGCGATTAAAAACCAAAAGCTGCGTTCGTTCAATAAATAAAAAAAAACTATTATGATGCAAAAGCTAATTCTCAGTTTGTATCTAAGTGCAGTTTGCGTCTAAGCGCAGATTGCGTCTAAGCGCAGTTTGCGTCTAAACACAGTTTGCGTCTAAGCGCAGTTTGCGTCTAAACACAGTTTGCGTCTAAGCGCAGTTTTACGTCTAAGCGCAGTTTACGTCTAAACTCATATTTACGTCTAAACGCAGTTTTACGTCTAAACTCAGATTTACGTCTAAACGCTGTTTTACGTCTAGACGCAGATTTACGTCTAAACTTTGAAACTCGTTTGTATACTCGCAGAAAGCAGTATGCAGTTGAAATCAAGACGTAAACGTGAACTGAGAACTGATGATTGTGAGAGGAAAGCCGATTTACGTCTAAATGCAGTTTTACGTCTAAATGTTGAAACTCGTTCGTAAAATTGTAGAGGACAGTTTGCAGTTATCAATAGGATCAAAATGTAAGTGTAAACTGCAAAGAAACTCTTTCGTAAAAGCACCGAAGACAGTTCTGCAGAATCAAACGTAAACGTAAACTGTAATGTACGAAAATACGAATTTACGTCTGAATGCAGATTCGGAAGAACAGCACTTAGAACTTGTTCGTGAAAGCGCAGAGAGCAGTAGTAATGGAGGAGGTTTGCAGTAATGATAAAGTGCTAAAAAATAAACGCAAACCAGAGATTTAGAGTGGTTCGGTCAGCCTTGACCTACTCCACTTTTGGCTTCCTCCACCGACGAGGTTGCCGACGTCAACTAGGGGCCTTCCTTCAATGGGCGAAGGCCAAACTGCCCTTTTACAGTTTCTCTCCTTTTAACAGGCTCAGGAGACAACCTTTACAGACCTTTCTCTCCTCACTTTACAACTGAAAACTTGAAGAACAGAAGGAGGAGACTTAAAGGCTTTACAACACTTTTGAGCTCTTAGAATCACAGAAAAGATCAAGATTTCGGTGTGGGTCTGTTTCTTTTCAGTGCTGAATGGGTGGGGTATTTATAGGCCCCAACCCAATTCAAATTTCGAGCTCAAAACGATCAAATCCCGAAATTCCGGGATCAGGCGGTTGCACCTCTTGACTGGAGAGGTGGCACCGCCTGGCAGAGCTCGAAGTCTGAGCTCAGGCGGTTGCACCTCTCGACTGGAGAGGTGGCACCGCCTGGCAGAGCTCGAAGACTGAGCTCAGACGGTTGCACCTTCTCTGTCAGGGGTGGTTGCACCTTCCTGCCAGAGCTCGAAGACCGAGCTCAGGCGGTGCATCTCCTGACCAGAGAAGTTTCTCTTCTCTGCCAGAGGTGATCGCCCCCTTCTGCCAGAGGTGGTTGCACCTCTCTGCCAGAGCTCGAAGACTGAGCTTAGGCTGTGCATCTCCTGGCCAGAGAGGTCGTACTTCTCTTCCAGAGCTCGAAGACTGAGCTCGGTGATTGCATCACCAGGCAGAGCTCGAAACTTGAGCTCAGGCGGTGCTACCGCTTGACAGAGGAGGTTGCACCGCCCAGTCTCGCTTGGAGACTGAGCCCTGGGCGGTTGCACCGCCTGGCTGGAGCGGTTGCACCTCCCAGTCTCGCTGGGAGACTTAGCCTGGGCAGTGGCACCTCCCTGCCTGGGCGGTTGCACCTCCCACAGCTTCTTGGGTTCGAATGGGTTGAACCATTCGACCCAACTTGAGTTCTTCAGGGGCCCAATTGCCCCAGGATTAAGCTAATGGGATCACTTCCCATTTCTAACTTAATCACCGTGCTAACTACGATTAAATCTAAGACAATTTCTGTAGCTTTGCTTCGGTACGTCAATTGCTTTTTCCGGCGAGTTTCCGGCGAACTTTCGTCGATCATCCGATGAACCCTCGGTGATGCTTCTGCGGACTTCCGGCAAACTCCTGGACTTTGCGACGATCCACTTGGCGAGTTCCGACGAGCTTCGCTTGGCAAGCTTCTGGACTTCTCGGATCTGTTCCCGCAGAACCTCCGACGACCGTCCGTACTTCCGTCGAACTCTCGAACTCCCAACGTGATCATGAACTTGACTCCGGCGCAACTCCTGCTGCTTGTCTATCTTTCATCGTAGTTAATCCTGCACACTTATCTCAACACATAGATTAGACAACAAATGACAATTGACTTCATCATCAAAATCCGAGATTCAACAATCTCCCCCTTTTTGATGATGACAATCAATTGATAATGGAGTTATCCTTAACTCCCCCTGTCTATATGCCATAGTTGAGATAAGTCAACCTTGAATTCAAGACCTAAGAATTCAAGTGACGTATTGATAAGTTAGATCAGTTAAACTTATCAATACTCCCATCATGATACCTATCATGATGTATCTCTTCAAGGATGATGTCAAAGCTTGACATTCATCATCAAGTTTGTATGATAGTGTTTGTGACTATTCATCATGTAATTGAACATTATCATTTAAAGCTCGAAGGACTATTACATGATGCACACATATTATCATTCTAGCAAGTTTGCATTTACTTCACAAAATAGGATATCAACTCAAGACATAATGCAAACTATAGCACATGTTTCATATATCTCTTGGTGATGCAAGGATGGCATTGTGCAAACATTATTTATAGCATCACTCAAGGTATTTCTAATCACAGTGTTTATCAATTCATATATTTCTCCCCCTTTGTCATCAACAAAAAGCATTGTTATACAAGGAAGACCAATTTAGACGAAAGCTTATAGAGGGATTTTACATAGATTGCTTTGAAAACTTCTTCCCCCTTTTGTTATAATTCATTTTACCCGTAAAGATATTACAGAATGACATACATATTCAGGAATCACTTTATCAGATTTATTTCAAAAAACTCATTTTTCATGAAAGTGTACGAATAAATCTGTTTTATAGCATTCGAACAACTAAGATGCATTTGGACAAGATTTTGTTACAGATATAATCATAGAAAATGGCATTCATGTGATCTGATCATTCAATATAGTCCGAAAAATAATTCTAACAAGTTTATTTATTCGGACACATGAGCATTCCTAACTCTCTTCTAATGAAATCAAATTGTTCTTCACTTAGAGGTTTTGTAAAAATGTCAGCTAGTTGATGTTTAGTATCAATGAATTCTATGGTTACGTCATGATTGGTGACATGATCTCGTATAAAGTGATGTCTAATATCAATATGTTTTGTTCTTGAGTGTTGTATAGGATTTTTGGTTAAGCATATTGCACTTGTGTTATCACATTTAATTGGAATATTTTTGAGATGAACTTTATAATCTTCTAAGGTATTTTTCATCCATACAACTTGTGCACAGCATGCACTTGCTGCAATATATTCAGCTTCGGTTGTTGATAGTGCAACTGAGTTTTGTTTCTTTGATGACCAGGAAACAAGGGCATGTCCTAAAAATTGACATGATCCTGATGTGCTTTTTCTATCTAATCTACACCCAGCAAAGTCAGCATCAGCATAAGCAATTAACTCAAAATTTTCTGATTTTGGGTACCATAATCCTAGATTTGTGGTACCATTAAGATATCTAAATATTCTTTTAACTGCTTTGAGATGAGACATCTTAGGGTTTGATTGAAATCTAGCACAAAGTCCTACACTGAACATGATGTCTGGTCTGGTTGCAGTGAGGTAAAGTAAACTTCCTATCATACCCCTATAAGTTTTTTGATCAAAGCTTTCTCCACTTTCATCAATTTCTAATTTAGTGGAGGTGCTCATAGGAGTGTTACTGGCCTTTGAGTTGTTCATGTTAAACCTTTTTAATAAATTCATGGCATATTTAGTTTGACTAATAAAGATGCCATTGCTTAGTTGTTTGATTTGTAAACCTAAGAAGAATGTTAATTCTCCCATTAAGCTCATTTCGAATTCAAGACTCATAGTTTTACCAAACGATTCACAAAGAGATTCATTTGTAGAGCCAAAGATGATATCATCAACATAAATCTGAACAATGAGAAAATTATTTTCAAAATTCTTGATAAACAATGTAGTATCAACCTTGCCTTTTATGAAATTATTTTCAATGAGAAAAGAACTAAGTCTCTCATACCAAGCCCTTGGGGCTTGTTTTAAACCATAGAGAGCTTTAGTTAGTCTAAACACATGATTAGGGTAGCCATTATTTTCAAATCCAGGGGGTTGTTCAACATAAACTTCTTCGGAAATGAAACCATTTAGAAAAGCGCTTTTAACATCCATTTGAAATAACTTAAAATTATTGCAACTGGCGTAGGCAAGGAGCATCCTTATGGCTTCCAATCGAGCCACAGGTGCGAAGGTTTCTTCGTAATCGATACCTTCTTCTTGGTTGAAACATTTGGCCACTAATCTAGCCTTGTTTCTAACCACGATACCATTTTCATCTTGCTTGTTTCTAAAGACCCATTTAGTACCAATAACTAAATGGTCATTTGGCCTAGGAACAAGCGTCCACACCTCATTTCTCTCAAATTGATTTAATTCATCTTGCATTGCGATAATCCATGAATCATCTTTCATGGCTTCATCAACACATTTGGGTTCAATTTGGGAGAGAAAGGCGGCGTTGGCACAAAAGTTTTTAAAAGAAGATCGTGTTTGAACCCCCTTTGATGTGTCTCCTAGGATTAGCTCCTTAGGATGAGCATCTATATACTTCCAATCCTTGGGTAAGGATGTTTCGGAAGTGGATGCATCCAAGTTGCTAGTTGGAGACGGGGTTTCGTTTAAATTCAAGGAATCAAAATCATCATCAAGATCATTTTTCTTAATTTCTGAAATCTCATTGAAAACAATATGGATGGATTCTTCAATAATTAAGGTTCTTTTATTGAAGATGCGAAAAGCTTTAGAAACCGAAGAATAACCAAGAAAGATTCCTTCATCAGATTTAGCATCGAATTTTCCTAAGTTATCCTTTTCATTCAAGATAAAACACTTACACCCAAAGACTTTGAAATATGAGACATTGGGTTTTTTGTTATTCCATAACTCATAAGGAGTTTTGGTGAGTAAGGGTCTTACTAGGACTCTATTTAAAATATAGCATGCAGTGTTTACAACTTCGGCCCAAAAATATTTGGGTAGGCTATGTTCATTCAACATTGTTCTTGCCATTTCTTGTAAATTTCGATTTTTTCTTTCTACTACCCCATTTTGTTGAGGATTTCTTGGAGTAGAGAAATTATGGTTATATCCGTTGAGTTCACAGAATTCTTGGAAGTCATGGTTTTGAAATTCTCCACCATGATCACTTCTAATTGACGAAATCATAGATCCCTTTTCATTTTGAACAAGTTTACAAAACTTGGTAAAATATCTAAAGCATTCATTTTTCTGTTTTAAGAAGTAGGTCCATGTATATCTGCTATAGTCATCAATAATGACAAAGGCGTATTTGCTACCTCCTAGACTCGATGTAGAGATTGGTCCGAACAAGTCCATATGGATCAATTGTAAGGGCCTAGAGGTGCTTATTTGATTCTTAGCTTTGAAGCTACCCTTAATTTGCTTACCTAATTGGCAAGCATCACATACATTATCTTTGATGAACTTGATATGAGGAATTCCTCTTACAAGTTCTCTAGATGATACTTGAGTGATTAGTTTCATGCTAGCATGACCTAATCTTCTATGCCATAGCCAAGCATCCTCATTCATAACGGCAAGGCACATTTCATCACATAAGTCATTGATGTCAATAGTGTATACGTTGTTTTGTTTTAATGCAATCATAGATATATTTTTGTGTGGTTTTTCAATGATGCAAGCATTAGATTCAAATCTTATAATATATCCTTTATCACATAATTGACTAATGCTCAAGAGGTTATGTTTTAAACCATCAACTAGTAAAACATCTTCAATAGAGAGGTTGGATTTGTTACCTATAGTTCCTTTGCCAATGATTTTACCCTTGTTGTTGTCTCCGAAGGTGACATATCCTTCGTCTATGCTAGTGAGCTTAGAGAATTGAGATGGATCTCCGGTCATATGCCTTGAGCATCCACTATCAAGGTACCATTTCTTGCTCCTAGCTTGCGATTGTTTAGTTTTCTACAAGAAAGGATGATGTTTAGGTACTCATTTGCTTTTGGGTGCCTCATAAATAGATCTACATTTTCTATCATGTTGCATAGAGTTTATCATGGTTCCTTTAGGAACCCAAATTAATTTGTTTGGACTTATTTTCTTGAATGGACAACAATGTGTCTTGTGTCCAGATTTGCAACAAAAGTTGCACTTGGTTTGGTGTTGAACATGTAAGATGGAGCCTTTTATGAAGGTGGTTGGATTTTGGTGAGGATTTCTCACAAATCCAATCCCGCTCCTTTTTGGAATGTGACTCTTGTTTGCAAGGATCATGTTTAATGACTTGCTACCAACCTCGGATTTCTTCAAGGTGTCCTTGAGTAGCAGGTTTTCTTTTTGCATAGTTTCTAAATCATGACATTTGATACATGAATTTAAACTATCATGATGTTCGACTTTTAACTTATCAAACTCACAAGTAAGACTATCATGCATCTTTTTCAGCAATTTATATTTTCTACTTATACTCTTGCATTCGTCAAATAAGTCATTGAAAGCATTTAATAATTCATCGAAAGATAAATCAGCATCTATTGAATTTGTTACCTCGTCTTCGATGGCCATTAAGGCGTAATGAGCAACTTGCTCGGTGTTGGACTCCTCTTCCTCAGATGTGCTCGAATCATCCCATGTTGCTTGGAGCGCCTTCTTCTTTGTTGTTCTTTTCTTGACTTGGGGACAATCACTTTTGTAGTGTCCCGGCTTTTTGCATTCATAGCAGATCACTTGGTCCTTTTTGGGTTCAAGTTTATTTTTTGCATCATTCTTAAACTTGTTTCTTTTAAAGAACTTTTTAAACTTTCTTGTTAGAAGTGCCAAGTCATCATCACAGTCCTCATCACTTGAGTTTTCTCTCAAGTGGCATTCTGACGTTTTGAGTGCCATATCCTTCCTGTTCTTTGGAAGGATGTCTTCTTGCTCTTCATGAGCTTTACAAGTCATTTCATAGGTCATTAGTGACCCGATTAGTTCTTCAAGAGGGAAATTTCGCAGATCTTTTGCCTCTTGAATAGCGGTGACTTTAGGATCCCAACTCTTAGGAAGGGATCTTAGTATCTTATTAACAAGCTCAAAATCCGAAAAGCTCTTTCCGAGTCCTTTTAGACCGTTGACGACATCCGTGAAACGGGTAAACATGTCGCCAATGGTTTCACTCGGTTTCATCCGAAAGAGTTCGAAAGAGTGTAACAGCAAATTGATTTTTGACTCTTTTACTCTACTTGTGCCCTCATGGGTCACTTCGAGTGTGTGCCAAATATCAAATGCAGTTTCACAAGTTGAAACACGGTTAAACTCGTTTTTATCGAGTGCACAAAATAAGGCATTCATAGCCTTTGCATTTAGAGCGAAAGCCTTCTTCTCCAAATCATTCCAATCGATCATTGGAAGAGAAGACTTTGAAAAACCATTCTCGACAAGATTCCATAATTCAAAATCCATAGAAATAAGAAAGATCCTCATTCGGGTTTTCCAGTAGGTGTAGTCCGTCCCATTAAACATGGGTGGACGTGTAATAGAATGACCCTCTTGGTTTCCGGCGTAAGCCATCTCTCTTGGGTTTTAATCCTTTTGAGAGTTAACCGTGCTCTGATACCAATTGTTAGGATCGAGAGCACTAAGAGGGGGGGGGTGAATTAGTGCAGCGGAAATCTTACAGCGATTAAAAACCAAAAGCTGCGTTCGTTCAATAAATAAAAAAAAACTATTATGATGCAAAAGCTAATTCTTAGTTTGTATCTAAGTGCAGTTTGCGTCTAAGCGCAGATTGCGTCTAAGCGCAGTTTGCGTCTAAACACAGTTTGCGTCTAAGCGCAGTTTGCGTCTAAACACAGTTTGTGTCTAAGCGCAGTTTTACGTCTAAGCGCAGTTTACGTCTAAACTCATATTTACGTCTAAACGCAGTTTTACGTCTAAACTCAGATTTACGTCTAAACGCTGTTTTACGTCTAGACGCAGATTTACGTCTAAACTTTGAAACTCGTTTGTATACTCGCAGAAAGCAGTATGCAGTTGAAATCAAGACGTAAACGTGAACTGAGAACTGATGATTGTGAGAGGAAAGCCGATTTACGTCTAAATGCAGTTTTACGTCTAAATGTTGAAACTCGTTCGTAAAATTGTAGAGGACAGTTTGCAGTTATCAATAGGATCAAAATGTAAGTGTAAACTGCAAAGAAACTCTTTCGTAAAAGCACCGAAGACAGTTCTGCAGAATCAAACGTAAACGTAAACTGTAATGTACGAAAATACGAATTTACGTCTGAATGCAGATTCGGAAGAACAGCACTTAGAACTTGTTCGTGAAAGCGCAGAGAGCAGTAGTAATGGAGGAGGTTTGCAGTAATGATAAAGTGCTCAAAAATAAACGCAAACCAGAGATTTAGAGTGGTTCGGTCAGCCTTGACCTACTCCACTTTTGGCTTCCTCCACCGACGAGGTTGCCGACGTCAACTAGGGGCCTTCCTTCAATGGGCGAAGGCCAAACTGCCCTTTTACAGTTTCTCTCCTTTTAACAGGCTCAGGAGACAACCTTTACAGACCTTTCTCTCCTCACTTTACAACTGAAAACTTGAAGAACAGAAGGAGGAGACTTAAAGGCTTTACAACACTTTTGAGCTCTTAGAATCACAGAAAAGATCAAGATTTCGGTGTGGGTCTGTTTCTTTTCAGTGCTGAATGGGTGGGGTATTTATAGGCCCCAACCCAATTCAAATTTCGAGCTCAAAACGATCAAATCCCGAAATTCCGGGATCAGGCGGTTGCACCTCTTGACTGGAGAGGTGGCACCGCCTGGCAGAGCTCGAAGTCTGAGCTCAGGCGGTTGCACCTCTCGACTGCAGAGGTGGCACCGCCTGGCAGAGCTCGAAGACTGAGCTCAAACGGTTGCACCTTCTCTGTCAGGGGTGGTTGCACCTTCCTGCCAGAGCTCGAAGACCGAGCTCAGGCGGTGCATCTCCTGACCAGAGAAGTTTCTCTTCTCTGCCAGAGGTGATCGCCCCCTTCTGCCAGAGGTGGTTGCACCTCTCTGCCAGAGGTGGTTGCACCTCTCTGCCAGAGCTCGAAGACTGAGCTTAGGCTGTGCATCTCCTGGCCAGAGAGGTCGTACTTCTCTTCCAGAGCTCGAAGACTGAGCTCGGTGATTGCATCACCAGGCAGAGCTCGAAACTTGAGCTCAGGCGGTGCTACCGCTTGACAGAGGAGGTTGCACCGCCCAGTCTCGCTTGGAGACTGAGCCCTGGGCGGTTGCACCGCCTGGCTGGAGCGGTTGCACCTCCCAGTCTCGCTGGGAGACTTAGCCTGGGCGGTGGCACCTCCCTGCCTGGGCGGTTGCACCTCCCACAGCTTCTTGGGTTCGAATGGGTTGAACCATTCGACCCAACTTGAGTTCTTCAGGGGCCCAATTGCCCCAGGATTAAGCTAATGGGATCACCTCCCATTTCTAACTTAATCACCGTGCTAACTACGATTAAATCTAAGACAATTTCTGCAGCTTTGCTTCGGTACGTCAATTGCTTTTTCCGGCGAGTTTCCGGCGAACTTCCGTCGATCATCCGATGAACCCTCGGTGATGCTTCTGCGGACTTCCGGCAAACTCCTGGACTTTGCGACGATCCACTTGGCGAGTTCCGACGAGCTTCGCTTGGCAAGCTTCTGGACTTCTCGGATCTGTTCCCGCAGAACCTCCGACGACCGTCCGTACTTCCGTCGAACTCTCGAACTCCCAACGTGATCATGAACTTGACTCCGGCGCAACTCCTGCTGCTTGTCTATCTTTCATCGTAGTTAATCCTGCACACTTATCTCAACACATAAATTAGACAACAAATGACAATTGACTTCATCATCAAAATCCGAGATTCAACAGTTTGAACCCCTTTTGTTGTATCTCCTATAATTAGCTCCTTTGGATGAGCATCTACATACTTCCATTCTTTGGGTAAAGAAATTTCGGAAGAAGATGCATTCAAATGGCTATTTTGAGGAGGGGGTTCGTTTAAATTCAAATTATCAAAACCAAGATCATCATCAAAATCATTTTTCTTTAAATCAGAAATTTCATTAAAAACTACATGAATAGACTCTTCTATTACTAAGGTCCTTTTGTTAAAGACACGAAAGGCCTTAGAAACGGAGGAGTAACCAAGAAAAATGCCTTCATCGGATTTAGCATCAAATTTACCTAGGGCATCCTTTTCATTTAAAATGAAGCATTTACAACCAAAAACTTTAAAATAAGAAATATTTGGTTTTTTGTTATTCCATAATTCATAGGGAGTTTTTAATAGAGATGGTCTTATTAGGACCCTATTCATGATGTAACAAGCCGTATTTATGGCTTCGGCCCAAAAATATTTGGGTAAACTATGTTCATTTAACATAGTTCTTGCCATTTCTTGTAGGTTTCTATTTTTCCTTTCAACTACTCCATTTTGTTGAGGATTTCTTGGAGTTGAGAAGTTGTGATTGTACCCATTAACTTCGCAAAAATTTTGAAAGTCATGGTTTTGAAATTCACCACCGTGATCACTCCGAATTGATGAAATCATGAAGCCTTTTTCGTTTTGAGTGAGTTTACAAAATTTAGAAAAACACTTGAAGCAATCACTTTTGTGAGCTAAGAAATAGGTCCAAGTGTATCTAGAGTAGTCATCCACAATCACAAAAGCATATTTGCTTCCACCTAGACTTGTTGTATCAATTGGGCCAAATAAGTCCAAATGGATCAATTGTAATGGTCTAGTGGTGCTAATTTGATTTTTCAGTTTGAAGCTTGTTTTTATTTGTTTGCCTAGTTGACATGCATCGCATACCTTATCCTTAATAAACTTCATATTCGGAATCCCTCGTACTAATTCTTGAGATGAGATTTTAGATATTGTTTTCATGCTTGTATGACCTAATCTCCTATGCCAAAGCCAAGCATCATCATTTACAGCGGAGAAACACATTTCATTACTTAGTTCATCAAGATTGATGGTATAGACATT
The DNA here is from genome assembly GCF_036884655.1 of Musa acuminata AAA Group. NCBI lineage: Eukaryota > Viridiplantae > Streptophyta > Magnoliopsida > Zingiberales > Musaceae > Musa > Musa acuminata. The sequence continues at coordinate 19,932,079 of NC_088349.1, forward strand.
ATTTTGTTTTAAAGCAATCATAGTCATGTTATGATTTGGTTTTTCAATAATGCACATATTTGATTCAAATCTAACGATGTAACCTTTATCGCATAGTTGACTAATACTCAAGAGATTGTGTTTCAATCCATCAACTAGTAAAACATCATCGATGGAAAAACTAAATTTGTTACCAATAGCTCCCTTGCCAATGATTTTGCCTTTGTTGTTGTCTCTGAAGGTGACGTACCCTTCTTCTTTGCTAGTGAGCATAGAGAAATGAGATGGATCTCCAGTCATATGTCTTGAGCATCCACTATCGAGATACCATCTCTTGCTCCTAGCTTGTGGGTTTGTCTACAAAAGAGGATGATTTTTAGGTACCCATTTGATTTTGGGTGCCTCAAAAATTGACCCACTAACTTTGTTATTTATTATTGAATCCTTTATAGTTCCTTTAGGAACCCATATTAATTTTTGTGAACTAATTTTCCTAAATGGACATTTGTAAGCAATATGTCCAGATTTGCAACAGAAGTTGCATTTCATATAAGAGAAAACATGTAGGTCCTTTTATGAAAGTGGTAGGATTTTGATGTAGTCCTTTTACAAATCCAATTCCATTTCTATTTGCGATGTGACCCTTGTGTGCAAGGATCATGTCTAATCCTTTGCTACCAACCATAAACTTGTTTAAGGTTTCTTTAAGAAGCAAATTTTCATTTTTTATTGCTTCTAAATGCTCACACTTAGAGCATGGAGGAGTTTGAAGACTATCAAACTTATCTTGTAGCAAAGCATGCTCTTTCTTTAAGATACTTAACTTCTTGCTAGCAGTTCTACATTCATCAAATAATTCATGAAAAGCAATAGAGAGTTCTTCAAAAGATAAATCTTCATTAAATAAATCACATACCTCTTTTCCTAAAGCCATTAGCGCATAATGAGCAACTTGCTCGGTGTTGGACTCCTCTTCTTCGGACGCACTTGAATCATCCCACGTTGCCTTGAACGCCTTCTTCTTTGATGTTCTCTTTTTGGCTTGAGGACAATCGTTCTTGTAGTGTCCCGAATTTTTGCATTCATAGCAAATCACTTGGTCCTTCTTTTGTTCAAATTTGTTTTTTGTATTATTTTTAAATTTTTTCTTTCTTAAGTATTTCTTAAATTTTTGAGTCAAAAGTGCAATATCATTGTCACTGTCCTCATCACTTGATGTTCCTTTCAAGTGGTCTTCTTGTGATTTGAGTGCCATATCCTTCCTGTTCTTTGGAAGGGGGTTCTCGAGCTCGTCATGAGCTTGACATGTCATTTTGTAGGTCATTAGAGACCCAATGAGTTCTTCAAGAGGGAATGCTTTAAGGTCTTTGGCCTCTTGAATGGCCGTAACTTTTGGATCCCAACTTTTAGGTAGAGATCTTAAGATTTTAGTTACTAGTTCAAAGTTAGTAAAATCTTTACCAAGAGCTTTGAGTCCATTGATGACATCCGTAAACCGGGTGTACATGTCTCCGATGGACTCACTTGGTTTCATTCGGAAAAGTTCGTAAGAGTGCACAAGGATGTTGATTTTGGACTCTTTCACTCGGCTAGTGCCTTCATGAGTGACCTCAAGAGTTCTCCAAATATCAAAGGCCGAATCACAAATTGAAACATGATTAAATTCATTTTTGTCTAGTGCACAAAACAAGGCATTCATAGCCTTTGCATTTAAAGCAAAAACCTTCTTCTCCGATTCATTCCATTCGCTCATCGGAAGAGAAGATTTTTGAAATCCATTTTCAACAATAGACCAAAGCTCAAAGTCTATAGAAATGAGGAAGATCCTCATGCGAGTCTTCCAATATGTGTAATCCGACCCATTAAACAAAGGTGGTCGTGCAATAGAGTGGCCCTCTTGCATGCCGGAGTAAGCCATCTCTCTTGGGTATTAAACCAAATATGAGAGATAACCTCGCTCTGATACCACTTGTTAGGATCGGAGCGGCACTAAGAGGGGGGGGGGGTGAATTAGTGCAGCGGATTAAAACTTCGGTTTTAGAAAAATCTTTCGTATGATAAGAACGGAACTTGAAAAGCTTAACTTGAAGGCGTATTCTTAAAGTTGCGCAGCAAAGGTAATAAGGAACTAAAGCATGTAAGAATGTTTGCAGTAATATAAACAGTAATAATGAAATGCAAACCAGAGATTACGTCGATTTTAGAGTGGTTCGGTCAAATGACCTACATCCACTTGCGAGGCCCCTCTTCGATGAGGCTCCCACCTTCCACTAGCAAATCTCTTGAAATGGAAGGGTAAATACCCCTCTTACAACCTTTTACAAACAGTTCAACCTCTTACAAATTTTCAATAAGAAAGAAGGAGGAGAACTCTCTAGCAAATTGAAAACAAGACTTGCTAAGACTTTCTAAGACTTTTCTCTCAATCAAAATGCTTCTCAAAAGTTGTAATCTCAGCTGAGATTTGAGGGGTATTTATAGGCCTCAAGAGGATTCAAATTTGGGCTCCAAAATTTGAATTCTCTTTGGGTTCCCGATGCTGGCGGTGCCACCGCCTAGCGCTCGGGTGCTGGACGGTGCAACCACCCAGCCCAAGAGGTGTCACTGCCCAGCTCTCGGGTGATGGGCGGTGCCACCGCCCAGCCAAGCGGTGGGTTCACTGGTTTGGCTTAATTTTAGCCCAAACCAAATCTGACTTTGGGCCCAGTTGGCCCCTAACCAGGATATAGGATTATCTCTTAATCCTAATCCTAATTACAAGTGAACTACATAACAAAACACATCCTAAGCAAGTTTTCAACCGCGAACGTCGAGTCTTGTTCCGGCGAGCTTTCCGACGAACTTTCTTCCGACGGACTCCCATCAAGCTCCCGATCTTGTGATGACTTTAACGAGTAGCCGAGCCTTCTCGGTGATCTCCGTGAACCACCGACGATCTCTTCGGTGAACTTCCGAAAATTCCGATAGGTTCCCGATTTCTTCTCGATTGGTTCCGGCAGCATCTCCGACGATTCTTCGGACTCTTAAACGTCCATCGATCTTGACTTCGGTATTCTTACTTTGTGTTTTTTGGTTATCGTAGTTAATCCTGCACACTTAACACAATAATATGGATTAGATCAATTAACCCATCAATTGATTTCATCATCAAAATCCGAGATTCAACAAAAGGTTAACAAGAGAAGAACTTCGGGAGCGATCTACTAAGGGGTTATGTTGGCATTACGACGAGCCGTGGAGCCGCGAGCATCGCTGTAAAAAAGGTAGACTTCTTATGATTAAACCAGTAGAAGAAGAGGTCATTGAACATCTAGAAGAGAGCCTTGAACATGAAGAAGAAGATATGGAAGAAGAGCCACAGCCGACCGACATTACGGTACACGCACTAGTCGGCTACTCAAATCCGCAAACGATGAAAGTTAGAGGCCTTCTCAAACAATAGCCGATCACTGTTCTCATCGACACGGGTAGTACTAATAACTTCCTGAATAGTAAGGTTGCTGCTCGGATGGCACTGCATATTGAAGGTTGCAGCAAGTTCGATGTAAAGGTTGCCGATGGCAGAATCCTAAAGTGCGACCAAAGATGCCCGCAGGTGAAACTATTACTGCAAGACCAAGAAATTATCACCGATTTCTTCCTCCTACCAATCGATGACTATGAGGCAGTGCTTGGTATAGAATGGCTGACTACACTAGGTGATGTCTCTTGGAACTTTTCTAAATTAATTATGAAATTCTACTGTAAGGGCAAACAGATCATCCTACGCGGGAAGCGCGGAAGCAACGTTACCACTGTTTCGACCCAACGAATAGAGAAAGTTTTGCACAAGGTAAATGGTGGCTTTTTGATGAATCTCTAGCCACAACTAGAAGAGAAGAAAATAGAAATTGAAGATCAAAATCTTGCCCAATTACTTATTGAATTTGCCGACATATTTGCTGAACCGCGCGGTCTTCCTCCTTCTCAGCAACATGACCATCGAATTCCAATCCTTCCGGGCAAGCCACCAGCGAACACTCGACCATACTGATATCCTCACCTCCAGAAAGATTAAATTGAAAAGATCGTAAAGGAGATGCTTGAAACAGGGGTGATTCAGCCAAGTTGCAGCCCCTATTCCTCACCGGTGCTACTTGTACGCAAGAAGGACGGAACTTGGCAGATGTGCATCGACTACCGAGCTTTAAATGGCATCACCATCAAGGACAAATACCCAATACTAGTGGTGGATGAACTTCTTGATGAATTAAAAGGAGCTCGAGTCTTCACGAAGTTGGACCTCCGATCCGGTTACCACCAAATTCGGGTATGTGACGATGACATTCCAAAAACTGCATTTCGCACACATGATGGCCATTATGAATTCTTAGTAATGCCTTTTGGACTCACTAATGCTCCTTCAACCTTTCAAAGTCTCATGAATGATATATTTCAGAGCTTTCTTCGTAAATTTGTGCTGGTATTTTTCGATGATATTCTCGTTTACAGCCCTTCTCTTGAGACTCACTTTCAGCATTTACGGATTGTTTTGACGATCCTTTGGGAGAATACTCTTTTTGTTAAGTAACCAAAGTGCAGCTTTCTCCTGCAAAAAGTAGAGTACCTTGGGCATATAATATCAGAAGAAGGAGTGACAGTAGACCCAACAAAAATTGAGGCAATGCAAGGCTGGCCGAAACCTACAAACGTGAAATTACTGCGGGGGTTCCTTGGACTAACGGTCTACTACCGAAAATTTGTTAAGGACTATGGGAAGATCAGTGCACCACTCACTTCTTTACTGAAAAAAGATGCTTTCCAATGGTTGGACAAAGCCTCTGCTGCCTTCGACAAACTTAAAGCAGCCATAACAACGACGCCGGTGCTTGCGCTACCAGATTTCAATACACCCTTCATCATTGAGGCCGACGCATCTGGAGTCGAAATTGGAGCCATTCTCATGCAAAATGGTCGACCACTCGCATACACTAGCAAGGCATTATCTCCCTCCCATCAAAACATGTCAGTATATGATAAGGAGATTCTTGCCATTGTACACGCAGTAACGAGGTGGAGACCCTACCTGATCGGCCGATGATTTCAAATTAAAACTGACCATAAAAGCCTCAAGTACTTTTTGGAGCAAAAGATATCATTCCCTAAGCAGCAAAAATGGGTAACCAAACTTCTTGGATTTGATTATGAAATTATTTACAAAAAAGGGAAAGAAAACGTTGTTGCAGATGCATTCTCACGGCTACCTGAACAAGCTAAGGTTTCAGCCATCTCCCTTCCTACCACCGGTCTCCTCGAGGACATTAGGGAAGAATGGAAGAAGGATCTAGAGATCAGCAACATCATAAAAAAATTGGAGGAGGATCCAAGTGCAATAGCCCACTACACCTGGGATTCGAGGGATCTACGCTACAAAGGTCGCATTGTGCTTATACCTGACTCCCCTTATATCGCAATCATCTTGCATGAAATGCACTCCATACCTTCAACAGGGCACTCTGGATTCCTAAGAACCTACAAAAGAGTGAAGCAAAATTTTTATTGGAGAGGGATGAAAAAAATTATTGCTGAATATGTGGCACAATGTGATGTATGTCAACAGCACAAGGGTGAAACTGTGGCAAATCCAGGGAAGCTACAACCACTACCCATACCAGACTCAGTGTGGACTGACATCTCCATGGACTTCATTGAAGGGCTGCCATCTTCCAAAGGTAAAAGCACGATTCTCTTGGTAGTTGATCGACTCACGAAATATGCTCATTTTTGTGCTGTGAGAAATCCTTACACTACTGCTAGTATTGCCCAGATTTTCATAGAAAATATTGTTAAACTGCATGGGATGCCAAGGTCCATTGTAAGTGATCATGACAGGATCTTCACTAGTAAATTTTGGACCGAGTTATTTCAGTTACAAACTCAAGATGAGCACAGCGTATCATCCATAAACTGACGGCCAAACAGAGGTGGTAAATAGGTGCTTAGAGACGTACCTCCAGTGTTTCGCTAGCGACCGACCAAAAGAGTGGGCGAAATGGCTTCCCTGGGCCGAATGGCAGTATAATACTACATATCATTCATCTACAAAATGTGCCCCTTATGAAGCATTGTATGGTCGACCAGCCCCTGTGATTCCAAAGTATGTAATTGGCTCGGCCAAGGTAGATCAGGTTGACCAAGAATTGATTGATAGGGACAAACTCTTACAATTGTTAAAAGATAATCTCTCTACCGCTCAAGCTAGAATGAAGCAGTAAGCCGACACACGATGAAGTGAAAGAGAATTTTCAGTGGGAGATTGGGTTTATCTTCGCCTACAACCATACAAGCAACTCTCTATCAACACTCGAGCCTCCATAAAGCTATCCCCACATTTTTATGGGCCCTATCAAATCACAGAGTGTATTGGAGTCGTGGCGTACAAACTTAAATTACCTGAGGATGCCAAAATTCACCCTGTCTTCCACGTATCATGTCGAAAGTCCAAGTTGGGAGAACATGAGTCACCCCAGATCCAACTCCCCAACACAACTGAGGATGGAGTTATTCAAGCCTAACCACAAGCCATCCTCGATCGCAGGATCGTGATGCGTCACCGACATCCCTCTACTGAAGTACTAGTGCATTGGAATAATCTACCACTTGAAGACGCCACATGAGAACCATATGAGGAGCTGAAGACCTGGTTCCCTAAGTTTATGGAATCTCAGCCTTGAGGACAAGGCTGATTTGAAGAGAGCGGGTCTGTTAGGACTCTAGCTAGGAGAGTCCTAATTAAGAGGGACATTCTGTTACGACTCTATTAGGACTCTAGCTAGGAGAGTCCTAATTGAGAGGGACATTCTATTAGGACTCTAGCTAGGAGAGTCCTAATTGAGAGGGACATTCATGTAGGAGTTTTTTCTTAGAGAAGAATTAAGAGTTGTAAGGGAATAGGAGTTTTGAGTAGGAGTCCTATTAGGAGTTGGTTAGAAGTAAGAGTCTTAAGTAGGAGTCCTATTAGGAGTTAGGGTTTAGAAGCCCTATAAATAGCCATGTATTCCTTCTCTTTTCTTAAGTAATAGATGAATCTTTTCTGCAGCCTTTGAGCAGCAACTTAGAGGGAGGAACCCCTATAGAGTTCCAAGGAGGCCGATCCCCTAAAGAGATCAACCCCAAGTTTAGAATCTGCAAGGGTTCTAACATTGTTGTGTGTTCAAAAGGTGGTTTTCGGTATGTCTTCTTCGCACGCTTGTATTTGATGATACCCGGATCAAAGGTCCAGCTTTGTAAAGATTTGTGCTCCCTTTCATCTAGCAATTCATCTACTATTGAAATAAGGTTTTTGTCCTTGATGGTTATGCCATTGAGAGCTCGGTAATCAACATATATTTGCCTTGTTCCGTCCTTCTTGCGTACAAGTAGCACCGGTGAAGAGTAGAGGTTGCAACTTGGCCGAATAACTCCTGTTTCGAGCATCTCCTTTACAATCATTTCTATTTCATCCTTCTGGAGATGTGCATATTGATATGGCTGAGCATTTGCTGAAGATTTGCCTGGAAGGATCGTTATACAATGATCATGCCGACGAGTAAGAGGTAGGTTGCGCGGTTCGTCAAATATATTTGAAAATTCAGCAAGCAAAGGAAGTAGATTTGGATCTTCAAATTCTGTTGGCTCTCCCTTAGTTTGCTGCTCAAGTTATTCCAAAAAGCCGCTGCATGCTTTATGCAAAACCTTTTCCATTTGTTGTGTGCAAATTGTTGTTATGTCGCCCCCACGTTTCTTGTGAAATGTCACCTATTTCTCCTTACTGTAAAATTTCATAATTAGTTTCATAAAATTCCAGGAAATATCACATAATATCGTCAACCATTTAATTCTGAGCATGGCCTCATGATTGTTAAGAGGGAGAAGGAAGAAATCTGCAATTATCTCTTGGTCCTACAGTAATAGTTTCTCCTACGGGCGCCTACGATCACAATTCAAAATCCGTCCTTCGGTGACCTTAACATCAAACCTGCAGTGATTCTCGATAGGTAATGCTATCCGAATAGCAAGCTTACTATTTAGGAAGTTAGTAGTACTGCCCGTGTCGATGAGAACAGTGATCGGTTGTTGTTTGAGAAGGCCTCCAACTTTCATCGTTTGCAGGTTTGAGTAGCCGGCTAGTGCGTATACTGTAATGTCAGTCAGTTGTGGCTCTTCTTCCGTATCTTCTTTATGTTCAAGGTTCTCTTCTGCATATTCAATGACCTCTTGTTCTATTGGTTCAATCATAAGAAGTCTCCCTTTCATCGTTTGCGGGTTTGAGTAGCCAGCTAGTGTGTGTACTGTAACGTCGGTCGATTGTGGCTCTTCTTCCGCATCTTCTTCATTATGTTTAAGGCTCTCTTTTGAATGCTCAATGACCTCTTCTTCTACTGGTTCAATCAAAAGAAGTCTCCCTTTTCTACAGCAATGCTTGTAACTCCACGGCTCATCGCAGTGCCAACATAACCGCTTCGTAGATTGCTCCTGAAGCTCTTCTCTTATCAACTTCTTTGGTGCAGGGACTCAATCGACAGTAGGGCGGGCTGAGGGATTTAGTATTTCTGGTTGAGGAGCAACTCTAGACCTCCAAGCTTCATGATTCAATCGCTCCTCTTGATGTCGTGCGAAAGAGATGGCTACCATAAGCGTGTACGGTTGTCGCGCTTTAACATCTCCCCGGATCTCTGGCTTCAAGCCCTCAATGAAGGTCGTCAATAGTTATTTTTGAGACCAATTATGAGTTTATTAAATAACCTTTCAAAACCAGGTTTGGTACTCCTGAATGGTGGAGGTTTGTCGGATCTTTGCTAATTGTCCGTCAATATTCTCGTAATCGGTTGGGCTGAAGCGGATTAGCAATCCTTCTTTGAATTATCGCCATGAAAGGACTCCATAAGTGTGTTCAAACCAGTCAAACCACTGTATGGCATCGCCTTCAAGATGTATAGCTGCAATTTTCACCATAGATGCGTCCGCGGTTTTGTGGTACCAAAAATATCGCTCCGCATGCGAAATTCAACCAATCAGGTCTCCTTCTTCCCATCTAGGGAAGTCCACCCTCATGCGTGGATAGTTGGGATCGATTATAGAACCTCTCCTCTTTTGGAAGTCATCTCTTCGGGCTTGGTACGATTGGGCAGAGCTCTCTCCTTGATGTGATTTCTTTGGGCTTAGTAGTCGGCCCAATCTGAGTTCAGTAAAGAGTGTCCGAATCGTATCCTCCATTCGTGCCTCAAAGGCTTCGAATTTAGCATTGATTGCCTCCTCAGATGCCATAGTATATGCCTCCAAATCTGTGATGTTATGATCTCTCTTTTATTGTCAAGTTATAGGCGTGTGTAGGTTGAGAGAGGTGATGGTCGAAAGGGTTGGTGGATTGGTAGATGTAGGTTGTGGTTTAGGCTTGTTTTGTGGCTGTTTTGGGTGCAGTTTGAGGGTATGATTTAGCAGAGTTTTAGGGCTATGGATGAAAGTTTTGGATCTATGGTAGATGGTAGCAAAGGTTTGATAGAAATAAGTGGAAGTTGCAGCAAGTATGTGCTGTCTTGTAAGAGTAGAATTATCGTCGAAGAAACAACGGTTTCTCGACGTAATTTCCACCAAAAACTTGAGAGAATTGAGGAGGGAATTGATAGAAAAATCACAATTTATATGACAGTAAGGATGTCTAATTTAATCAAAAAAATTTTGGCAGTATAACAGTAAGGAAATTGGTGCAAGTTGCGATTGCAGAATTCTCGTCGAAAAATTTTAGCGGTTTAGAGATGAATTTCTCAATAGATCAATCTTAGATGGAAGCCAAGATGATCTATGAAGTGTATAAGAAAGTTCATTTAAAAAAGATTGCAAATAGATGAGTTAAGGCAACAATATGTGGCTGAAATTTTCTGCAGCATAAATTTTCAAGTGTAGCATATTGGACATAAAAGATCAGTAGTTTATATTGAGAACTTTTTTATGAAACCAAAGGGAAATCCACTGTTAGGAAGTGTCAAAGATGTCATAAAAATTTCGTAGAAATTTGGATAGAAAAAGCATAGTAGCAAGATCAAAAAGATGGTGCTATACGGTTGGAATTCTGCAATGTATCTTTCGTCATAGAGATGAAAACTTTGTGACGAAAAGTTTATGCAGCAATATAGGAATAATTTTTTTTTTTTTGGATTTTCGAATAAGGATAACTAAATTGCAATAGCAGTAAGGTAGGAAACCAGAACCTATTGCAATTCATAGGGAGATCAAAGGATGATCCGCGGTGGTGGAGATGATGGCGGAATTCGGCGACGATCTTTTAAGCAATTGTGGGAATTGCTTTGGATGGTTGTCGAGGTTTGATAGATGGCTGTGGAAGGGCAGCGAGATGCCAAGAATGCTGCTCTGATACCAAGTGTTAGAACCCTTGTAAATTCTAAACTTGGGGTTGATCTCTTTAGGGGATCAACCTCCTTGGAACTCTATAGGGGTTCCTCCCTCCAAGTTGCTGTTCAAAGGCTGCAGAAAAGATTCATCTATTGCCTATCAAAAGAGGAGGAATACATGACTATTTATAGGGCTTCTAAACCCTAACTCCTAATAGGACTCCTACTCAAGACTCCTATTCCTTTACAACTCCTTATTCTTCTCTAAGAAACAACCTCCTAACCCTAGCCGGCCTCTTCACCTCTTTAATAGGGGTCGGCTTAGGTAGGTTTTACATGAATGTCCCTCTCAATTAGGACCTCCTAGTTAGAGTCCTAACATACCACCGCCTGAAGGGGCGGTACCATTGCCCAGTCTCGCTTAGAGACTGAGCCCAAGCAGTGCCACAGCCTGATTGGGGCGGTTGCACCACCCAGCTTTCTTGGGAGACTGAGCTCCTAGGCAGTGCCACCGCCAGCCAGGAAATCTGGGTCCAAATGGGCTGATCCATTCAGCCCAATTTGGGTCTATCAAGAGCCCAATTGCCCCCAGATTAAGTTAATAGGATCACCTCCCATTCCTAGCTTAATCTACATGTTAACTATGATATTTCTTAAGACATTTCCTGCAACTTGCTCCGATGCATCAATCGCTTCCTCTAGCGAGCTTCCGACGAACTCCTGGACTTGCGACGATCCACTTGGTGAGTTCTGACGAGCTTCTTTGGCAAGCTCCTGGACTTCTCGGATTTGTTCCCATAGAACCTCCGACGACCGTCCGAACTTCCATCAAACTCTCGAACCCCCAACGTGATTATGGTCTTGACTCCGGCGCAACTCCTGCTACATGTCTTTCTTCCATTGTAGTTAATCCTATACACTTATCTCAACATATGGATTAGATAACAAATGACAATTGACTTCATCATCAAAATCTGAGATTCAACATATAATACTTGCCAATAGAAAATGAAACTAAACATCTTTTAGTTACCTTGATTTCATTTCCTTTCTGCAACCAATATAATTGGTATGGATGTGGATGAGGGATTGTATCCAACTTTAGCTTCTGCACTATCTCCAAAGATACCATGTTTTAAAAGCTGCCGTTGTCAATGATCACCAAGCACACCTTACCAAGAGAAGTGTATTTAGTGTGAAACACATTTTTTCTCACCCAACTTTCATCCTCGGCCACATAGGACACTTGTAAGCTACATTGCAATACAATAGACAAACCATAATCAGCATAAGTAATCTCTTTCTCATCATCATCGTATTTTGGTTCGTCGTCGGCTTCATCTTCTCCTCCATTACTATGATCTTCAACCAAAGTTACAATCCTCCTATTACGACAATATGAAGCAATATGCCAAAAACCATGACATTTGAAGCATTTTTGGCCACTTAGTGGTAGAAGAGTTAGGTATTTTTTTACTGCCAGCAGATTCTTCACCCTTTTCTTGCACCTTCGAAATCACCTTACTTTGGACAGTAGGCTTTGAACTTTCTACTTTTATATGTCCTTCTTTTGAACCATATCGATAACTCTTTTCAAACTTCTATTGTTTTTCAACTTTGAATGCCAACTTGCTCACATCATTTAAAGACCAGTATGGCTGTAGTTGAACCACTTTAGCAATCTCATATTTCAAACCTCCAAAGTGTCTTGCAGTTGTTTGCTCTTCTGGTTCCACAAGCTCTTCTTTTAACATCAGATTATCGAATTTTGTAGTGTACTCCTCCACACTAAGATCTTTTTACTTGTAATCATATATTTTGAGAAAGATCTCTTGCCTATAATTATGAGGTAAATATTTTCTCTTCAGCTCCATTTTCATTTTTTTCCCATGTCACGATTTTACTCTTCCCCTCACGTTCTCTTTATTTCTTCAGATTTTTTCACTAAAAAGATGCATTCCGTCTAAGTTTAAGTGCCACAAGTTTGACCTTCTTTTATTTTGGTGGTTCATGAAAATCGAAAATTCTTTCTACTATATTAAGCCAATCGATAAAGTCATCAACATTTATTTTACCTTTAAATTCTGGTATCTCCAATCTTAGGTTATATTTATTCTGCCACTTATCTTGGATTTCATGCCTTACATGAAATCTTCTCGACTCTCTTGGATGAGGGGGTATATCATAATCAGAAGTAAATTCATGGACATCATTTTCATGTTGGTTATGTCTACTTCGAAGTTATTCAATTATTTCAATTTTTTCTTACTGACTACGCAGCAATCTTCGTAGCTGCAGCCTCAACGATTCAGCATCATCTTCATAGTCACTACCTTCAGCAACTATATCTTTTCCATTTCGCCTTACCATGATCTATAGCGTTTAGCTCTGATACCAAACTGATACCGGTATGATGCAGAATAGGGGGGGGGGGGGGTGTAGTAGAATAGAATTCGAAAGAAAACAATAGTAAAATTTGTTAAATAGAGAAGGAGTGAACTAATGAAGCAACTTTGGTAAAAACAAAAAATAGCTCACCACCAAGTTTAAAATCAAAAGGGATACAGAAAGATCACCACCCTAAGGATAATAAACAAAGATACAGAACTGAAAGCAAAAGACTCACCACTCAAAGACGCATCTAAGAGATACAGAGTTCAAGAGAACACTCCAAGAGAGCTTCTACCAATATCCTTAGTTTCTAAAATCCTTTCTAAGCCCTAAACACCAAAATAAGTACTAGTGCATTAAATAACCCTTCATGCATAGGGAATTTCGAAATTAAGTGTTCATAGCTGCTAACCAACTCCTTTAATGTATTCCTTGGTTATGAAGAAAAGTACTTTGAAACAGCTTTAACTTTGTGTAGGGAATATGCTGATGAGCTGTCATATTTAAGTGGGCTGAGTTGAAGATTAAAAAAAATATCTTATCATAATCAAGGTTCATATGATCATTTTGTAGTAAATTAGACACTCCTTTGTCACTTTACAACTCCTAATGATTCTCTAAGAAATAACCTCCTAACCCTAGCCGACCTCTTCACCTCTTGGGGTCGACTAGATAGGTTAACATGAATGCCCCTCTCAATTAGGACTCTCCTAACTAGAGTCCTAACAGACCCACCCTCTTCAAATTAGCCTTATTCTCAAGGCTGATGATTCATGAATTCTGGGAAGTTGATCTTCAAGTCGTCATACTTCTCCCAAGTGGCACCTTCTGTTGGTAAGTTCGCCTACTGTATTAGCACTTCAGTAGTGGGTCATCATCGTCGAGTCACAATCCATCGATCAATAATGGCACTCGGTTGGGTCTGGAGTTCTTCTTGGGTAGTCATATTTTGTGGATGGCTTTGGGTTGTCTCTAAGCACCTATTCACCACTTTTGTCTGACCGTCGATTTATGGGTGATACATCGTACGCCTTTTCAATTTAGTTCCCTGCATATGGAATAACTCTTTGGAAGGTGGTAGCCCTTCAATAAAGTCCATGGAGATATCAGTCCACACTGAGTCTGGTATGGGTAGTGGTTGTAACTTCTCTGGATTTGTCACTGTTTCACCCTTGTGCTGTTGACATACATCACATTGTGCCACATATTCAGTAATAATTTTTTTCATCCCTCTCCAATAAAAATTTTGCTTCACTCTTTTGTAAGTTCTTAGGAATCCAGAGTGCCCTGCTGAAGGTGTGGAATGCATTTCATATAGTATGATTTTAATGCAACGGGAGTCAAGTAAAAGCACAATACGACTTTTGTAGCATAGATCCCTCGAATCCCAAGTGTAGTGGGCTATTGCACTTGGATCCTCCAATTTTTTTTATGATATTGCTGATCTCTGGATCCTTCTTTCATTCTTCCCTAATGTCCTTGAGGAAGTTGGTGATAGGAAGGGAGATGGCTAAAAACTTAGCTTGATCAAGTAGCCGTGAGAGTGCATCTGCAACAATATTTTCTTTCCCCTTTTTGTAAATAATTTTATAATCAAATCCAAGAAGTTTAGTTACCCATTTTTGCTGCTCAAAGGATGATATATTTTGCTCCAAAAATTACTTGAGGCTTCTATGGTCGATTTTAATTTGAAATCATTGACCGATTAAGTAGGGTCTCTACCTCGTTACTGCGTGCACAATGGCTAACATCTCCTTATCATATATTGACATATTTTAATAGGAGGGAGATAATGCCTTGCTGGTATATTTGAGTGGTCGACTATCTTGCATGAGAATGGCTTCAATTCTGACTCCAAATGCGTCGGCCTCAATGATGAAGGGTCGACTGAAATCTAGTAGCGCTAGCACCGACATTGTCATCATGGCTGCCTTAAGTTTGTCGAAGGTAGTGGAGGCTTTGTTTGACCATTGGAAGACATATTTTTTCAATAGAGAAGTGAGGAGTGCATTGATCTTCCTAGAGTCCTTAACAAATTTTTTGTGGTAGCCCGTTAGTCCAAAGAACCCACGTAGTAATTTCACGTTTGTAGGTTTCAGCCAGCCTTATATTGCTTTAATTTTTGTTGGGTCTATCACCACTCCTTTTGATATTATGTGCCCAAGGAACTCTACTTTTTGCTAAAGAAAACTGCACTTTGGTTGCTTAACAAAAAAAGTATTCTCCCGAAGGATCGCCAAAATAACCCGTAAATGCTGAAAGTAAGTCTCAAGAGAAGGGTTGTAAATAAGAATATCATCGAAAAATACTAGCACAAATTTGTGAAGAAAGCTCCGAAAAATATCGTTCATAAGACTTTGGAAGGTTTAAGGAGCATTAGTGAGTCCAAAAGACATTACCAAGAATTCATAATAGCCGTTATGTGTGTGGAATGCAGTTTTTGGAATGTCATCTTCATATACCCGAATTTGGTGGTAAACGGATCGGAGGTCCAACTTTGTAAAGACTCGAGCTCCTTTTAACTCATTAAGAAGTTGATCCACCACTGGTATTGGGTACTTGTCCTTGATGGTGATACCATTTAAAGCTCAGTAGTCAATGCACATCCGCCAAGTTCCGTCCTTCTTGCGTACAAGTAGCACCAGTAAAGAATAGGGGCTGCAACTTGGCCGAATCACCCCTATTTCAAGCATCTCCTTTACAATCTTTTCAATTTTATCCTTCCGTAGGTGAGAATATTGGTACGACTGAGTATTCGCTAGTGGCTTGCCCAGAAGGATTGGAATCCGATGGTCATGTTGCCGAGTAGGAGGAAGACCACGTGGCTTAGCAAAAATGTCGACAAATTCAACAAGCAATTGGGCAAGATTTTGATCTTCAATTATTATTTTCTTCTCCTCTAGTTGCTGTTAGAGATGCATCAAAAAGTCACCATTTACTATATATAAAACTTTCTTCATTCGTTGGGTCGAAACGGTGGTTACATTGCTTTCGTACTTCCTGCGTAGGATGATCTGTTTGCCTTTGTAGTAGAATTTTATAATTAATTTGGAAAAGTTTCAAGAGATATCACCTAGCATCGTCAGCCATTCTATGCCAAGCACGGCCTCATAGTCATCAATTGGTAGGTGGAAGAAGTCGGTGATAATTTCTTGGTCTTGTAGTAATAGTTTCAACCTACGAACATCTTTGGTCGCACTTTAGGATTCTTCTGTCGATGACCTTTACTTGCAACCTTCAATGTGGAGCATCATCCGAGCAGCAACCTAACTATTTAGGAAGTTATTAGTGCTGCCTGTGTCAATGAGAACAGTGATCGGTTGTTGTTTGAGAAGGCCTCCAACTTTCATCGTTTGCGGGTTTGAGTAGCTGACTAGTGCGTATACCATAAAGTCAGTCGGTTGTGGCTCTTCTTCTTCATCTTATTCTTTATGTTCAAGGCTCTCTTCTAGATATTCAATAACCTCTTCTTCTATTGGTTCAATCATAAGAAGTCTCCCTTTTTTACAGCGATGCTCGTGGCTCTACGGTTCATCGTAGTGCCAACATAACTCCTTCGCAGATCGCTCCCGAAGCACTTCTCTTGTCAACCATTTTGGTGCAGGGGCTCGGTTGATAGTAGGGGGGGCTGAGAGCTTTAGTATTGCTAGTTAGGGAGCGACTCTAGTCCTCCGGGCTTCATGGTTCAATCGCTCCTCTTGAAGTCGTGCGAAAGAGATGGCTACCATAAGCGTGTACGATTGTCACACTTTAACTTCTCCCCGAATCTCTAGCTTCAAGCCCTCAATGAAGGTCCCTAATAGTTTTTTTCAGACCAATCATGAGTTTGATTAGATATCCTTTCAAACCTGGTTTGGTACTCCTGAATTGTGGAGGTTTGTCGGATCTTTGCTAGTTGTCCGTCAATGTTCTCGTAATCAATTGGTCCGAAGCGGATCAACAGTCCTTCTTTGAATTGTCGCATGAGAGAACTCCATGAGTGTGTTCAAATAAGTCAAACTACTATATGACATCCCCTTCAAGATGTATAGCTGTAATTTCCACCATAGATGCATCTGCGGTTTTGTGGTACCGAAAATCTTGCTCTGTGCGTAAGATCCAACCAATCAGGTCTCTTTCTTCCCATCTAGGGAAGTCCACCCTCATGCGTGGATAGTTGGGATCGGTCATAGAGCCTTCCCTCTCTTGGAACTCATCTCTTCGAATTTGGTGTGATTGGTCAGAGTTCTCTCCTTGATGTGATTTCTTCGGGTCTGGTGGTTGGCCCAAACTGAGTTTGATAAAAAGAGTCCAAATCTTATCCTCAATTCGCGCCTCGAAGGCTTTGAATTTAGCATTGATTGCCTCCTCAGATATCATAGTATATCCCTCCAAATCTGTAATGTTAAGACCTCTCTTTTGTTCTCAGGTTAAAGGCATGTATTAGTTGAGAGAAGTGGTAGTCGAAAGAGTTGGTGGATTGGTAGATGTAGGCTGCAGTTTAGGCTTGTATTGTGGCTGTTTTGGATGCCGTTTGAGGGTATGGTTTGGTGGATTTTTAGGGATGTGATGGTAGTAGATGAAGGTTAGGGAAAAAAGTTTTAGATCTGTGGTAGATGGCAACAAAGGTTTGATAGAAATCAGTGGAAATTGCTGCAGATATGTGTTGTCTTGTAAGAGCAGAATTGTCATCAAAGAAATAGCGGTTTCTCGATGAAATTTTTAGCAACAACTAAGAGATTTGAGGAGAGAATTTGACAACAAAATCTTGGTTTATGTAACAGCAAAGATAACAAATTTAATCAAAAAAATTTTGGCAGTATAATAGCAAGGAAATTAGTGCAAGTTGCGATAGCAGAATTTTCGTCTAAAAATTTCAGCGGTTTGCGATGAAAATTTGCAGTAACACAAGAATGTTTTTAGAGATGAATTCCTTAATAGATTAATCTTAAATGGAAGCCAAGATGATTTATGAAGTGTATAAGAAATTTCGTTTAAAAAGGGTTGCAAATAGATCGATTAAGGCAACAATACGTGGTTGAAATTTTCTACAGCAATCCTTCGTTCGTAAAGATAATAACTTTTACGACAAAAGGAATTCACAAGAATATAGGAATAATTTTTTTTTTGGATTTTCGAATAAGTATAACTAAATTACGACAGCAGCAAGGTAGAAAACTAGAACCTATTGCAATTCACGGGGTGATCAAAGAATGATCTGTGGTGGTAGAGATGACGACAGAATTCGATAATAATCTTTTAAGCAATTGTACGAATTGTTTTGGGTGGCTGTGGAGGGCTGATGGAAGGCTATGGAAGGGTAGCAAGATGCCAAGAATATTGCTCTAATACCAAGTGTTAGAACCCTTACAGATTCTAAGCTTGGAGTTGATTTCTTTAGGGGATCGACCTCCTTGGCACTATAAAGGGGTTCCTTCCTCCAAATTACTGTTCAAAGGCTGCAGAAAAGATTCATCTATTGTTTGTTAAAAGAGGATGAATACATGACTATTTATAGGGCTTCTAAACCCTAACTCCTAATAGGACTCCTACTTAAGACTCATATTCCTTTACAACTCCAAATGCTTCTATAAAAACAATTCCTATGACTTTTACTTAATACTCATATTCCTTTATAACTCCTAATACTTCTTTAAGAAGTAACCTTATAATCCTAACCGATCTCTTTACCTCTTTAATAGGGATCGACTAGGTAGGTTAATATGAATGCTCCTCTCAATTAGGACTCTCCTAACTAGAGTCCTAGCAGTCACATCTCCATATTTGACCTATTATATATTTGTTTTTTTGGGTACATCTTTCGGGCATCTCTCATGTGTCAAGAAAAGTGCTTCTAAGAAAACAATGATAATTAAAAATGAAAAATACAATGAAAGATGCATTTTAAAAAAGAAATGTATACAAGTATGCACATCAAAAATGAGATCAGAAAGGAAAGAAAGTGCACCAAGATATAGCTCCTCTCTAATTGCACAGACTGACTTAATCAGTCCTGAAGGAACAGAAAACTTCCTCTTCCACTGCAGCTGATTTAAATACACTGGTTCTAACAGCATTTTTAATCATTCAGTCATGCACAATGAAGAGATCTGATAAACCTAACCTTAAAGGCGTTGATCTGATCAAGTGCTATGAGCTGATAAAGTTCAAATCCAAAATCCAAATTAACGAACAGCAATGCATCAGTAGAACATTAAAATAGACTTCTATGTATAATATAGAATTTAGCATCAATCATAGATGATAATACATAAATGTACTTTCAAATGGAAACACAGCTTAATTTAAAAATCAAATTAGTTTGTGAGGCCATTAAAAGCTTTATTAATTGAGTATAAATCAAAATACCAATCCTCAATTTAAAATCTTATACTTGGCCACTTTTTTTAAAAAAAATCAAATGCTCAGGCTACAAAAAGTTCTCTGATGCCCACAGTAATATGAACTCTACCCCTATAAAACATGTTGGCTGCAGACAACGATTGCCATCTTGATATTTGATGCATAGGTAAGTTATACATCAATTGTTGATCATGGCTATACAGATTCAAAACATCGACCATTAGCAGAGAATTCTAATCTATGATTACATAAGAATCCAAATGATACTCGACTGCACATACTGTCACTGAGAAGTAGCTCAGATATCAATGTGGAGAAAGAAATGCAGAAACCTGTTAAGCTTTATAATTTTGCTGAACAATGTTGGCTCTTAGAATCAGAAAATTTATTGCAGTTCTCCAGTTGGGTAACAACGAAGTTACATAAAAATATTATAACATTATGGTATCTACAAATACAACCATTATCACCAGTACACCAGCATATTATAAACAACTGTGGTTGTTAAGAGTTCAGCAAGAGGTGCCGCAGCCTGCAACAAGAAGACTTGAAGAAATTAGCTTGCTACTACAAACGAACTCCAATTATGTAGTAAATATATATTGGGCATCAACCATATCCATACATCAGCATCCGGATGGCAGAGTTTGTGTATTTTCAGAATGTTTCAAGCTATATCACTGTCTTATAGATGTAACAAAGATATATGAAGATGGTTAAGTTGTTATGTTATGACATATACAAGTTATAACTCTATTCAAAAATTGTTTGTTCAATTTTCATGGGTTTGCATGCGTACGACTCATTTGTTTTCCACATTCTGAGACACAAGATCAGTCTTCTAAGCAAAAGATAATAATTATCTATATAGTACATTCATATATGTGACTTACAAATGCAAAATCTCAAATTTTAGCTATAAATTTGCATGTCTGCTCCTAGAGTATATGTAATCATTAAGAAACTTGCATAGGTGGAATAAAGGAATTCGACAAAAGAAGGTTTCATCGTCGTGCAAAAGTATAGTGTGCATAAACTCGCGAAATCAAAAAACTACGCATAAGAGAATTACCTAGGGAGATTATATATCCTTAAAAACCTGCAGATCTATGGGTAAGGATGAAGGAAGTCAACTATCCTCCTCTCTAATAGTGATCCACATGCTAAGGGCTGTGAAGATGCTCCTCAAATCGCTGCCCAAAACTCTTCCACAACGTAATCAAGAAGGGGGTGCCCCTTCTTGCTGTCCACATGCCCTAAATAGGGGCTGTAGTATGAGGAGGAGAGAGAGAGTGGAGAATAGGAGGAAGTAGCCAAAAAAGAACCTCTAGCCTATGGGTCTTTGGTTCTCTCCTATTTATAGAGGCCCCTTGTCAACTTAACCCTAATGGATCATATCATATTAGGTACTGGATCTCCATCCCACTACCTATCTCCATCCCACTACCTAAGCCTCTTAGATTAGTAGATCTCTACTCAATAATCTTTTATTAGCTCTTATTGGATCTCATCCATATGATCTAATAATTCATGGGCTTATTGGATATCCAATAAGATAGAGGCTCCAACGGATATCTTATATCTGAACCTTTACTCGTCGCAATGCTTATCATATATGTGTGACCCTCTAGACCTAATATCGAGCTGGCCGTAAGTCATACCTATTAGAACTTCTTCTGGCTCAATGAATTATTATCTTCATAATAATTTACTCGACTCAACGATTGCGGACGTACTAGGCCACCAAGCCATAGTCCCCAAACGATATAGAGGAATCCAATCCTTTAGACCTATTTGTCCTCATTTACTATTTATCTATAGTCCCTCATCTATCTAATACCCAGAGAACATATATTGGGCATGGTACTGTTAGACATATACAATTTCTGCTCGAGTCTCACTCTAATCAGATTCTCCGGGAGAACTCTTTCTTTCTCAATCCGAATGACCCTTGCTAGGGATTTGTCTGAGTAAGAAAATATGGGATATTCCACTCATGACACTGAGAGCAGATGATCCTCTATCGACACTCAATAACTCTCGTAAGGTTAGCTACCACTCCTGATTACCGACTGTACTAGATCTAGAACCTCCAAACCTATAAGTCTGGTATCAAAGAGTGGAGTACTCATATAGGACATCCTTGGTTTTTAAGTCTAAGGACCAGATATACCACTTGGATGATGGAATCACTGTTTGATAATAAGGCATCATCAACCATCCAACATTCCGTAAGCGGATCAATCAGTGAACTCATTCTCCAATGAGCACCTACACTGTATCCCTAGTGTCCCCACATAAGCAACTATGAGACCAGCTGCATCCATCATATGGATGGGTATACAACATACTAGTCCGTCTAGTTATCTCGATGTCCCTCTTGAGTACCCTATGACGGGGATTATTTAGGATCTGTGTTTATAGGTGAACGGTCTCATTATCATGATCTCATCATGATCTGATTCCTATTGTACAGATCCATGGACCTCATAATATATTAATGCAACAAGTAAAATAAAGTGATAAAATATCAAATAATAATGATAAGAAAAACAGACTGTATGTTAAGTCATATATGTCATCACTCACGTGATTGGCTTGTAGGGCAACTATGACTAGCAATCTCCCACTTGACCTAAAGCCAATCGCCTTTATGTCTGATCCCCATCAGACCCCTATGATGCTCAAAGATAATCTGAAATAACGACTTTGTTAGTGGATCTGCGATATTATCTTCGGATGAAACTCTTTCCACTACTACATCTCCTCAGGTCACGATCTCTCTAATTAGGTGGAACCTCCTCAAAACGTGCTTAGACTTCTGATGAGACCTAAGTTCTTTCACTTGAGCAATCGCCCCGTTATTATCGTAATATAAGGGAATCAACTCCTCGCTGCTTGACATGACTCTCATATCTGTGATGAACTTCTTCATCCAAACTCTCTCCTTTGTTGCCTTTGTTATAGCAATGTACTCCACCTCTATGGTCGAGTCAATAGTAGTAACTTGCTTGAAACTCTTCCAGCATGTTGTTCCTCCATTCAAGGTGTACATATACCCCGAATTTAACTTGCTATCATCGACATCGGACTAGAAACTCGAGTTCGTATAGCCAAACCCTAAGGCTACTACCTCTATATACCAGTAAAAGATCCTCAGTCCTTCTCAAGTACTTAAGGATGCACTTTACTGCTTTCTAGTATTCCAAGCCTAGATCCGCCTGATACCTACTCGTGACACTCAGAGCATGCGCTATATCAGGCCCGGTACATAGCATGACATACATAATAGACCTTATCGTTGAGGCATAGGGTATCATATCCATGTTCGTCCTTTCTTCAAGAGTCTTTGAGAATATTCTCCTAAAAAGTGATATCCCATGTCTTATCGGTATAAGGCTTCTCTTGGAATTTTTCATGCTAAATCTTTTGACAATTGTGTCTATGTACATGGACTAGGACAAGCTAAGTATCCTCTTCGATCTATCTCTATAGATCTAAATCCCTAAGATATATGATGCTTCCTCTAAGTCCTTTATTAAGAAGTGTCTAGATAACCAATCATTTACTATGGATAGCATTCCTATATCATTCCCAATGATCAAGATGTCATCCATATATAATACCAAGAAAGTCATAGCGCTCCCACTTACCTTCCTGTACACACAAGACTCATATTCGTTCTTAATGAAGTCATAAGATCTGATTACTTCATCAAATCTTATGTTCCAACATCGAAAAGCTTGCTTTAGTCAATAAATGGACCTAAGCAACTTACGCACCTTATCTAAGTAGTCCTTGGATACAAGTCCCTCAGGCTATATCATATATACATACTCTTCGAGGTTACTATTGAGGAACGTAGTTTTCACATCCATCTGCTAAATCTCATAATCATAGTATGCTACAATAGCTAATAGTATTTGGATGGATTTTAGCATGGCTACAAGTGAGAAGGTTTTGTCATAGTCAACACATTGCCTTTGATGATACCCCTTAGTTGCTAGTCATAGGTGACATAACATATGACATAACACGCATTCTTTTTTTCTTATTATATGTTGGTATTTTATCACTTTATATTACTTGTTGCATATATGCATATATATATTGTGTTGTCCATGGATCTATGTAATGGGAATCAGATCGTGATGAGATTACGATAATGAGACCGATTCACCTTTAAACATAGATCCTAAATAATCCTGGTCATTATTAGGAACAAGTCAGCACTAAGAGAGGGGTGAATTAGTGCAGCGGTAAAAATTACGTCGGTTTTAAAAATCTTTTATTTCGTATGATTAAAACTGATTCATAAATATGCTTAGATTAACTTGAAAGCGTATGCGAGCGTAGGCATAATAAAAGCACAGTAAGGAGGCGAGGCAATTTACTATAAAAGTAAATTGCTTAAAGTAAATGAAAACCAAGTTTATAGTAGTTTGGTCATCGTGACCTACATCCACTCTTGATTCCTCTTCCGTTGAGGCCATCGATATCCACTATCGGTCTTCCTTCAACAGGCGAAGACCAACCACCTTTTATAGCTCGATTCTCCTTTTACTAAGTTTAGGAGATAACACTTACACCCCAACTTACTCCTCTCTCAAACTATTCTAACACTTAGAACTTTGAGAGGAGTTTCACACACAATTACAACAGAGTTTTCTTTCCTTTTTGCTCTTAGTTGTGTGTATGTTAACTAGGGATGAAAGGAGTATTTATAGGCCTCAAGTTGATTCAAACTTGAAGCCTAAAAATGTTTAATCTTAGGTTTCCTAGGTACGGGCGGTACCACCGCCAATGTTAGTCTAACATTGACACTGCACTATGTGGTACCACTGCCCAGTTTGGCGGTACCATCGCTTGACACCCTGCACTGGGTGGTACCATCGCCCAGACTAGCAGTACCACCGCCCAGACTAGCGGTACCACCGCCTAACAACCTCTCGAAGACAGTGTCTGAGCGATACCACCACCCAGACCTACGGCACCACCGCCTTATACAGTCTCAAAGACTATGCCATGATGGTTTCACCTGTTTGGTCACTGTTTGGGCCTTCCACTTGGCCCAACACAGCCTAAAACTTAGGTCACTGAATGGGCCTTTCTCTTGGCCCAAATCAGTCCTATTCCGGGCCCAATTGGCCCCTAATTGAGTTGGCTTAATTACATTCTAAACCAACTCAATTAGATGCTAAACTAACTCGATTTAGACATAATTGATTATAATCGAATCCTATGTTGTCTGGCATGTCATTGGTTCTTTCGGCGCTTCGTCCTATTCTTCGGCGCATCATCCTCTACTTCGACGTATTGCCAATCAGCATGTTGTCTTCTTGCAACATCTGATCTCCTTGGCGCAATGTCCGATCTTCTTGGCCCGATGCCCAAATTCACGGCCCGAAGTCTTCTACTGATACGTTGACTAATCCTCCAACCCGACATCCAATCTTCTGACATGTTTACTCCGGTCCAACATCCGATTCCTCCTGCTTTAATCCATTTGCCTTTTCTTATCGATGTTAGCCCTGCGTTACTCAAAACGCTCATTATATTATAAATGCTATCAATTAGTTTCATTATCAAAATTCGAGATTTAACAATCTCCTCCTTTTTTATGATAACAATAAATTGATGACGGAGTTCTATCGATATGTCATTTTGATAGAACCTTGAATTCAAGCTGAATTCAAGTCATTGCATATTTCATCATGAATATTTATAATACATCATCATGCATAACATGATCATACTTCTCCCCCTTTGTCATCAACAAAATAGAGAAGTGCAACGATCAAGTTTTTAGACATAATTTCAAGTCATTGTATAATAAACATAATATCAAGTTTTATCATCATTGCAATTTGTAAGCTATCAAATTTAGCTAGTGTTACATCATATTAAAACATGTAAGCTAGCAGATTTTATATCATTTAAGAGCATGCAAGCTAGCAAGTTTTTAAAAACAAATGCAAGATAGCATTCTTGTTGAGGTGTGCAAGCTAGCGATTCTTGCTTCCTTTTGCAATGTGCAAGTTGCAAGTTTTCCTTCTTGAGATAGGCAAGATAGCACTTTTGCTTCTCTTGAGATTGCAAGATAGTATTTCTTGCTTTTAAGATGAGCAAACTAAAAAGTTTTGTCTCTCTTTGTGATATATACATTTACAATTTTTGCTTCTCTTTAGATGTGCAAGCAAGCAAGTAAAATTTTCTATCATTGAAATATGCAAGCCAAAAAATTTATCTCCCCCTTTGTCATTGTCAAAAAGGTCAAAAAGAAGGAAAGAATATAATTTGGTATTTCTTTTTTCCTTTATAATAATTTTCAAAGCATGACAAAGATAAATAATCATTCTAGAGTATCATTTCAGAAAATGATAATTGTTGGCTTTCACATTATTTTAAAAAAAATCATAGTATCGTATGCATCATTCTAAATCATAAATATTTCAAATCATAATGATATCAAAACATCAAATCACATATGATGCATGATCATAACTTCTCATTTGTATGTATCAAAATAATATCATTAGTATTTCATGCATTCATATCATCTCAAGGCATACAAGCCACAAAGAAATCATGTTATGAATGATAAGACTACTTGAATACCAAAAGACATGATTCATATAGTAAATATATTCTTTAAATAAAATACCAAGAATAAAAATCGTAGGTGTACAAAGAAGAGATCTAGAAAAACATCTCAAGTAATAAATTCAAGAACCCACAAGGAAATTCATGATTCATTTAGAAAATCTCCTCTTAAGAAAATACCAAGTAGAATCGTAGGAGAACGATTAATGAAAAATCTTGATTCATAATAAATCTTAATTTGAAAATATCAAGGAATCAAGATCATGATTTGGATAAAAAATTATTCAAATTTAAATCATCAAATCAATTTCATGGTTCACAAAATTCATACCATAAATAGATTCATTATTTTAATTCTAATGATAATATATTTTTCTTTTTATGTATTTCATTTTAAGTGATTGATTTCATATAAGCATGCTCAAGTTTTTTCGTATGAAAACCATACATCATAGTTTAAAATCGAAAGAGCAAATATCATCATGGATATCACCATAAATCACCCAAAAATCATCATTACTTCAAACCATCATGCATAATCAAATATAAAATCGTCAAGCATGATACTTACATTATTTCATATAAGCATGCCTTTTTTATTTATGTTAAATCAAAAACATGCATCATTTTTAAGATTACTAGCATGATCCCAATTTTTTGTATTTTTATTACATTATTAAATATGTAATTTTCAAGAAAAATAAGTATTCTAAACTAAAATAACTCTTGAAAAGCATTATGTAATTTTGAAATAAATTAAAGGAGTTACGTTTGAGTTGTTTACCTTGTTGACGAAAGTCATTAAGGCATAGTTTGCCACCTCGTCTTCATCGATTTGATTCTCGTCTTCGGATGCACTCGTTTCATCCTCATTTGTGTTCTTTTTAAGTTTGTTTTTAATTTTTTATTGTTATTTCATGAACTTTTTAAATTTCATGAGGAGTTTAAGTTCACCATCACTTGAGCTTATGCTCGAGTGGTTTTCAATTGTTTTGAGTCCCAAATCCTTCTTGTTCTTTGGAAGGTTGTTCTTGAGTTCTTCACATGCATTGCATGTCATTTCATAGGTCATCAAAGACCCTATAAGTTCTTCAATTGGAAAATGGTTCAAATTTTTTGATTCTTGTATTGCCGTTACTTTCGAATCCCAAATTTTAGAAAGAGAACGTAAAATTTTGTTTACAAGTTCAAAATCCGAAAAACTTTTACCAAGTGCTTTTAAACCATTGATGACATCCGTAAAACAGGTGTATATATCAACAGTTTCGCTTGGTTTCATATGAAACAATTCAAAATCATGTATCAATAAGTTGATTTTCAAATCTTTAACTTTGCTAGTGCCTTCATGTGTGATTTCGAGAGTGTTCCATATATTGAAAGTTGTTTTCCACGTAGAAACATGATTAAACTCAATTTTATCTAAAGCGCAAAATAGAGCGTTCATAGCTCTAGCATTTAAAGATAAAGTCTTCTTCTCCAAATCATTCGAATGGTTTATTGGGAGAGAAGACCTTTATGTTGAATCTCGTATTTTGATGGTGAAACCAATTGATGATTGTTTATGATTTGATCTGTGTTTTTATTGATGCAGGATACTTCGATCAGGATGAGACAATTAAAGTATGAAGAATCATGTTGGGCCAGAGGAACAAGTCAGATGATTGGACGTCAGGCGGGAGGATCGGTCGACATATCGACGGAAGGCTTCGGGTCATGGATTCGAGCATCGAGCCAAGAAGAGTGGATATTGCACCAAAGATATCGTAGTTATGGATTCAACTGGCCGATTGGGCAATAGGCCGTAAGAGAGGATGATGCGCCGAAGAATCGGACGAAGTGTCGAGGGACCAATGACATGCCAAACAACATGATTAATGCTTAGTAATAATTGTCTAGATCGAAGTCTATTTTACATGTGCAGAATTAACTATGATAGCAAAGCATGAAGCAAAATGAAGTCCTAGAGTCAAGGACGCGATTTCGTTGAGAGTTCAAGAGTTCGTTGGAAGTCCGAACATTCGTTGGAAGTTCTGTCGGAACTAGTCAAGAAGTCTCAGAGCTTGCCAAAGAAGCTCGTCGGAACTTGCCAAGAAAATCATCGTGAAGTCCAGGAGCTTATCGAGAGTCCACTGGAACATTACCTAGAGATCGTCGGAAGTTCGCCGGAAGATCGTCGGAAGTTCGCCGGAAGATCGTCGGAAGCTCGTCGGAAGAAACTAGACTTACGGACTTGTTTAGCTTAGAAAATGTCTTAGGAATTGTAGTTAGCACGTAATTGGGATTGGATTTGGGCCAACCCAATTAGGGGCCAGTTGAGCCCATGTAAGGACTATGTTGGGCCCAATGAGAGGTCCAAATAGTGCCCCAAGAGATGACACCGTCGTGGCACAATCTCCAAGACTGTGTCAAGCGGTGGTACCGTCGGTCTGGGTGGTGGTACCGCGCAAACACAGCCTCCGAGAGCCTGTAGGTAGTGATACCGCTAGTCTGGGTGGTGGTACCGCCCAGTGTAGTGTCAGTGTCAAACTAACACTAGCAGTGGTACCGCCCAGCGCAGGCAGTGGTACCGCCCGTGCTCAGAAAACCAGGGATGAGATATTTTTAGGCTCCAAGTTTGAATCAACTTGAAGCCTATAAATACCCCTCTTATCCCTGGTTAAAAGTCACAAGCATAGAGAGTTTAAAAGTAGAAAAATGCTATAGAAATCTCTTGTGAGAATCCTCCTCTAGTTTAAGTGCTAGAATTCTGTAAGAGAGGAGTGTGTGCTTTTAAAGATTGACTCCTAAACCTATTAAAAGGAGAAGAGGGGTGTAAGAAGGAGGTTGATCTTCGCCTATTAAAGGAAGATTGATAGTGGATGCCGGTGGCCTCGATGGAAGAGGAATCGACAGAGTGGATGTAGGTCACGATAATCGAACCACTATAAATTGCCATGTTCTCTGGTTTACATTTACTTCCTGCCATTTACTTACTGCAAACCATTTTTACTTGCTTACTGCCTTCAATACATTTACGAACACGTGTTTCAAGTTAAGTTTCCAAAATTGATTTTATTGAAATGAAAAGATTTAATGAAGTTGACGTGATTTTACCGTTGCACTAATTCACCCCCCCCCCCCCCCCCCCCCCTCTTAGTGCCGACCCCGCTCTTGATCCTAACACTTTAAAAATCACTTTCGACAATATTCTAAAATTTCAAATCCAAAGAAAGAAAGAAAGCTTTCATTCGAGTTTTCCAATATATGTAGTCAGTCCCATTGAAAAAGGGAGGACGATTGAGAGAAAGTTCCTCTTGAAAGCTGAAAAGAGCCATTTCTCTTGGGTGTTAAATCAAATGAGAAATACGTGGCTCTGATACCAATTGTTAGAAATGAGTCGACACTAAGAAGGGGGGGGGGGTGAATTAGTGCAGTAGTAAAAACTATGTCAGTTCTAAAAATCTTTCATTTCGTACAATTAAAATTGATTCGTAAAGATGCTTAGATTCACTTGAAAGCATATGCGAGCATAAGCATAGTAAAAGCACAGTAAGGAGGAGAGGTAGTTTGCTATAAAAGTAAATTGCTCAAAGTAAATATAAATCGAGTTTATAGTGGTTCGGTCATCGTGACCTACATCCACTCCCGATTCCTCCTCCGTCGAGGCTAGTAACATCCACTATCGGTCTTCCTTCAATAGGCAAAGACCAACCACCTTTTATAGCTCAATTCTCCTTTTACCGGGTTTAGAAGATAACCCTTACACCCCCACTTACTCCTCTCTCAAACTATTCTAGCACTTAGAACTTTGAGAGGAGTTTCACACACAATTACAATAGAGTTTTCTTTCCTTTTTGCTCTTAGTTGTGTGTATGTTAACCAGGGATGAGAGGGGTATTTATAGGCCTCAAGTTGATTCAAACTTGGAGCCTAAAAATGTCTAATCCTGGGTTTCCTAGGTACGGTTTGTACCACTACCTATGCTAGGCGGTACCATCACCAGTGTTAGTCTGACACTAACATTACACTAGGCGATACCACCGCCTAGTCTGGTGGTACCATCGCCTGACACCTTGCACTGGGTGGTACCACCGCCTGATAGCCTCTCAGAGATTGTGCCACGATGGTTTCACTTGTTTAGTCATTGTTTGAGCCTTCCACTTGGCCCAACATAGCCCAAAACTTAGGTCCCTAAATAGGCCTTTCTCTTGGCCTAAAATAACCCTATTCCGGGCCCAGTTGGCCCCTAATTGAGTTTGCTTTATTATATTCGAAACCGACTCAATTAGATGCTAAATTAACTTGATTTAGACATAATTGATTACAAACGAATCCTATGTTATCTGGCATGTCATTGGTTCTTCCGATGCTTCATTCGATTCTTCGATGCATCGTCCTCTCCTTCGACATATTGCCCAATCAACATGTTGTCTTCGCGCAACATCTGATCTCTTTGGCACAATGTCTGATCTTCTTGGCCCGATGCTCGAATTCACGGCCTGAAGCCTTTTATCGATACTTCGACTGATCCTCCAGCCCGACGTCCAATCTTCTAACATGTTTGCTCCAGCCCAATGTCCGATTCCTCCTACTTTAATCCATTTGCCTTTTCTAATCGACGTTAGCTTTGCGTTACTCAAAACGCTCATTAGATTATAAATACTATCAATTGGTTTCATCATCAAAATTCGAGATTCAATAGTCGTAAATTACTTGAGAGGGATATCGAGATAACTGGATAGACTAATGTGCTGTATACCATCCATATGATGGAGGTAGCTGATCTCATAGCTGCTCGTGTGGGGACACTAAGGATATAGTGCAGGTACTCATTGGAGAATGAGTTCACTGATTGATTCGCTCACGGAATACTAGATGGTTCATGATGCCTTATTATTAGACAGCGATTCTGTAGTCCCAATAGTGTATCTGGTCCTTAGACTTGAGACACCAAAGATGTCCTATATGAGTACTCCACTCTTTGATACTAGACTTATAGGTTTGGAAGTTTCAGATCTAGTACAATCGATTATTGGGAGTAGCAACCAACCTTACGAGGGCTATTGAGTGTCGATAGAGGATCATCTACTCTCAGTATTATGAGAGGAATATCCTATATATTCTTGCTCAAACAAATCCTTGTTCAAGGTCATTCAGATTGAGAGAGAAATAGTTCTCCGGGAGAATCTAATTAGAGCAAGACTCGAGGAGAAATCGTATAGGCCTAATAGCACCATGCCCGATATATGGTCTATAAGATATTAGATGGATGAGGGACTAAAGGTATACGGTAACTAAGGATAGATAGGTCCAAAGGATTGGATTCCCTTGTATCGTCTAGGGATAATGGCGTAGTGGCATAGTACGTCCATAGTCGATGAGTCGATGAGTCGAGTGAATTATTATGGAGATAATAATTCACTAAGCTAGTAGGACTTCTGATAAGTATGACTCATGGCCAGCTCGATATTGGGCCTAGAGGGTCACACACATATTGTAGGTGTTGTGACGAGTAGAGGTTCGGATATGAGATATCCGTTGGAGCTCCTATCTTATTGGATATCCAATAAGCCACTGAATTATTGGATCCCATGGATGAGATCCAATAAGAGCTAATAAGAGATTATTGGGTAGAGACCCACTAATATAAGAGGCTTGGGTAATTTGATGGACATCTAATACCCAATAGGGTAGGATCCATTAGGGTTCACTAGGGCCCTCTATAAATAGGAGGGAACTAAAGGCCCAAAGGTTGGGGCTTCTTGGTTGCCACCTCCTATTCTTCTCTTCTCATCTCCTCCTTAAAGAGCAAGCTTGGAGATTTGAGGAGTATTGTTGTAGCCTTACTATGTGGATCACCGCTAAAGAGGAGGACACTTGACCTCCTTCATCTACTCCTATAGATCTGCAGGGATTTAGGGATATACGATCTCCCTAGGTAACACAACTATCTTACATGTGGTTTTCTATGTCGCGGGTTTTGTGCACTAATCTTCGCACGACGATGAACACGTATTGGGAAATTTAGGATTTTTGTTTTATGTTCTTCCGCTACGCATGTGATGTCACCCCTAGATTTCCCTATAATAGTATCAAAGACAGGTTATTCGTTTGAAATATTGGTTTTGAACTACGTATGTTGTGCTTTGGAGAAGCTTTTGACGTCAAAATCATTGATACAAAAGCAAGAAAGGGCAGCAACTATTGCTGCCCTCACATATGGCAGCTTGCTACCATCTACGTGCATGCAGCCACTTGCCGTGGCGGCCGCAGGCAGGCAGCACACCACCGGCGCATGTGCAGGCGCTACACCTACAGCAGTCGGTCGACGACCTGCTTGTAGTAGGCTTGCGGCCAGCAGAGTGTAGCCCGCAGGCTGGCAGCCACAAGGATGGCCTGCCCCCAAGGGCGAGCAGCACCCATAGCAGCGTTGCGCCCACGGGCATAGGTTCCACGGGCAGCGGCGCCCACGGGCAGAGGCGCTGCAGGGACGACTTGCCCCCAAGGGCGGGCAACACCCGCAGCGATGCTTGCGGGTGCTGTGCCCGCGAGCAGAGTCGCTCGCGGGGACGCTCGACCCTAGGGTGGCGCCGCCCGCAGGCATAGTGCCCACGGGTGAGCCACTCGCAAGCAAGGGCGGCGCCCCCCACCCCTGCAATGGCCGCTGCCAACAGGGTGGCGGCGGCGGCAACACAGTAGGGGAGAAGAGAAGGGGATTAAGGTTTCTGGGCAAAAGATTGTTTTGCCCCTTAGAATTTCAGAAATTTTGAGACTATCCTTTTTATCCGAATTATCAAAATGTCTTTCATAATTCTGAAAATTCTCTACATGTCCCCAGTTTCAAAGAATATTAATTAATTAAAATTTATTATTATTATTATTATTATTATTATTATTATTCATTATCTAGTAGTCCTACATGATGATGATGAATACATGTGATGTATGATGTGGATAGATGATCATGGACCGTGTGATGTGTGTATATGTGATTATTATTATTATTGGGGCCTGCGAGCCTCTAATATATTTCTCATTTATTGTCGGGCATGCATACCTATGATTAAGTTGTAATTACATGAGGAGGCACAACGGGAGCGTGGAAGCAATAGGGGACCCACGAGGCCGAGATGGACGATCGCGACGCATGGAGATGCATCGAGATACTAACGAAATCGACGATGACGAGATGGATGATCACAGGGCATGGAGATGTGCCACCACACACATAGATCTTGATGTGAGTGATTAGGCCTAGTGGCTCGGGCTTGATCACAATAGGGTGTGGTCCATGATTATCTAGTGCGATTACTCATGTGATGTGTGATTACTAGTACACCTACTAGATATGTATATATATTTTTATGTGATATAAATATTTATTAAATATGAATGTGTGTGTGACATTAGGAGACAAAATCAAAAATCCCCTCTCTTTAGAATATTAAGTCGGTAAACGTGAGGAAATTAGATTGACACACGTGGCCTTCCATCGTTATAGGTAGGGACCGATTCCCGACGTAGGTTGAGTTGGTCGAGTCACTCGAGGCTCATCGATTTCATGATTTGCTATCTTGCCTATGACATAGAGATATCACCGGTGACCTGAGGACATGGTATGCTTGGTCGAGTCACTTGAGGGCATATTATCGAATCAGACTCATCTTGTAACGATAGAGATGACTTAACCGAACACCATGGTTGGTCGAGTCACTCAAGGCCATGGTGGTTCTGAGTCCGAATAAGATGCGAATCACAAGGATTTATGATTGGCAAGAGTTGTCTACCTTTACGGGCTTAGCGTAATTGGTCGAGTCACTCGAGGTTTTACGTGTTGCAAGTATTCATGATGAATATTGCAATGACTTGAATTCAGTTTGAATTCAAGGATCTATCAATATGGCATATTGATAGGGGGAGTTTGTTTAAACTCCGGGAGTTAAGTTTAACTCCGTCATCAAGTGGTTGTCATCATCAAAAAGGGGGAGATTGTTGAATCTCGTATTTTGATGATGAAACCACTTGATATGTGTTTATGTTTTAATCTGCGTTTTGAGTGACGCAGGATGCTTCGATCAGGATGAGATAATTAAAGCATAAAAAATCATGTTGTGCGGGAGGAACATGTCAAAAGATTGGACGTCGGGCCGGTGGATCGGTCGACGTATCAGTAGAAGGCTTCGAGCTGTGGACTCGGGCATCGGGCCAAGAAGAGCGGGTATTGTGCCAAGGATATCGAAGTTGCGGATTCAACTGACTGATTGGGCAATAGGTCGTAGGAGAGGACGATGCGTCGAAAAATCAGACAAAGCGTCGAAGAATCGGATGTAGCGTCAAGGGACCAATGACATGCCGAACAACATGGTTAATTGCTTAGGATTAATTGTCTCGATCGAAGTTTTGTTTTACATGTGCAGGATTAACTATGATGGAAGTAAGACATATAGCAGGAGTTGCACCGGAGTCAAGACTATGATCATGTTGGGAGTTCGAGAGTTCGACGGAAGTCCGGACGGTCGTCGGAGGTTCTGTAGAAACAAATCCGAGAAGTCCAGGAGCTTGCTAAAAGAAGCTCGTCGAAACTCGCCAAGTGGATCATCACAAGTCCAGGAGTTTGCCGGAAGTCCACCGGAGCATTGCCGAAGGTTCGTCGGATGTTCGCCGAAGGTTCGTCGGATGTTCGCCGAAAGTTCGCTGGAAGCTCGCTGAAAGTTCGCCAGAAGCTCGCCGGAAGAAGCGATTGATGCACCAGAGCAAGTTGTAGTAAATGTCTTAAGAAATGTCATAGCATGTAGATTAAGTTAGGAATAGGAGGTGCTCCCATTAACTTAATCTGGGGGCAATTGGGCCCTTGACAAACCCAAATTGGGCCAAATTTCCCTCTATAATTTAGGAGACAACCCTTACAAGCACTCACTCTCCTTTCTTAAACAGAATTCTAACACAAGCACAGAGAGATTAAAAGAGAGAAAACACTACTGCAATCTCTAGAATTTCCCTCCTCTAAGCTTAAGTGTTAGAATTCTGTTTAAGAAAGGAGAGTGAGTGCTTGTAAGGGTTGTCTCCTAAACCCAGTAAAAGGAGAAGAGGGGTGTAAGAAGGAGGTTGATCTTCGCCCAGTAAAGGAAGATTATTAGTGGATGCCGGTGGCCTCGACGGAAGAGGAATCGGAGGAGTGGATGTAGGTCACGATTGACCGAACCACTGTAAACTCTCATCTTCTCTAGTTTGCATTTATTCTTGCTGCTTACCTTACTGCAAACCTCCATATGTGCTTTACTTCCTCATTACTTTTGCTGCACTCATTTACGAACTCACTTTCAAGTTAAGTTTCCGAAAACGGTTTTACGTCAGAAATGATTTTATCGTACGAACGCAGTTTTAATCATCAAAAGTTTTCCGGTGCACTAATTCACCCCCCCCCCCCCCCCCCCCTCTTAGTGCTCTTGATCCTAACACTACTATTCTTTTTTCTATTCACCAAAAAGAAGACTTATTCTAATAAACCATGATATGCTACTATCTTTTAAGGTTTATGACTTGAATTTTATTATATAAAATTCCTTGTATTCATGAAGTATATCTCATCACCAAGTTCTTCTTGATATTCTTCATGTGATGATATGAATGCATGCAATACTATGATTTTGACATTCATGACTTGATTTTTTTTTATGATTGAAATAATGGCTAGAATATTGATGTAATTATGAATGGTGATTTGGTATTATGCATGCAATACTTCAACTTATGATATTGATGCATGCAACGATGAAATATTCATGATCAAAAAATTGTTTTGACATTCATGACTTGATTTTTCATCTTTGTTATTTACCTTTGTCATGATTTGAAAATTATTGTAAAGGAAAAAAGAATTACAAAATTATTTTCTTCCCTTCTTTTTAGACAATGACAAAAGAGGAGAAATTTTGCTAGCTTGCATACTTCATGAAGAAGTAAAAAAGCTTGCTCATCCCAAAAAAATGTAAAAAAATTTTCCAACTTTCATGTGTAAAATTTGCTAGCTCACAAATTGCAAAGAGAAAAACTTTCTATGAAGCAAAGTTGCTAGCTTATTCAAAAATGATGCATGCAATACTTATGCTTTTATTATGATGATGTATTTGATGTATTGCATATCATGTATGAGAATCATGATTAAAATTGCATTGACTTGAATTAAATTTAAATTCAAGGTTTATCTTAATTAGGACATATTGAAATAAGAATGACACTTTATTTTTGTCATAATTTGAAAATTGATGAATTGCACTATTGTTTTTGTTGAATCTCGGATTTTGATGATGAAGTCAATTGTAATTTGTTTGATCTAATCTATATGTTGAGAAAAGTGTGCAGGATTAACTACGATAGTAGTAAGACATAAAGCAGGTGTTGTATCGGAGTCAAGATCGAGATCTCATTGGGAGTTCGAGAGTTCGACGTGAACGTTCATCGGAAGTTCTGCGGGAACTAATCGAGAAGTCCAAGAGCTTGCCAATGAAGCTCATCGGAACTTGCCAAGAAGATCGTTGTAAAGTCCAAGAGCTTGCCGGGAGTCCGCCGGAATATTGCCGAGAGTTCGTCGGATGTTCGCTGGAAGTACGTCGGAAGCTCGCCGTAAGAGAAACTAACGCACCGAAACAAGAAGCACTATAAATTATGTTTTAATTATCATAGTTAGAGCATAAATTAAGTTAGCATTGGTGTTGAATCTCGTATTTTGATGATGAAACCACTTGATATATATTTATGACTTAATCTACGTTTTGAGTGACGCAGGATGCTTCGATCAGGATGAGACAATTAAAGTAGGAAAATCATGTTGTGCCGGAGGAACATGTCAGAAGATTGGACGTCGGGCCGGTGGATCGGTCGACGTATCGACAGAAGGCTTCAGGCCATGGACTCGGGCATCGGGCCAAGAAGAGCGAGTATTGTGCCAAGGATATCGGAGTTGCGGAGTCAACTGGCCGATTGGGCAATAGACTGCAAGAGAGGACGATGCGCTGAAGAATCAGACGAAGCATCGAGGGACCAATGACATGCCGGACAACTTGGTTAATTGCTTAGGATTAATTATCTCGATCAAAGTTTTGTTTTACATGTGCAAGATTAACTACGATGGAAGAAATACATGTAGTAGGAGTTGCGTCGGAGTCAAGACTATGATCACGTTGGGAGTTCAAGAGTTCGATGGAAGTCCGGACAGTCGTCGGAGGTTCTGCGGGAACAAATCCGAGAAGTCCAGGAGCTTGCCAAAGAAGCTCGTCAAAACTCACCAAGTGAATCATCGCAAGTCCAAGAGTTTGCCGGAAGTCCGCCGGAGCATCGCCGAAGGTTCGTCGGATGTTCGTCAGAAGTTCACCGGAAGCTCACCGGAAGAAGCGATTGACGCATTGGAGCAAGTTGCAGTAAATGTCTTAAGAAATATCGTAGTTAGCATGTAGATTAAGTTAGGAATGGGATGTGATCCCATTAACTTAATCTGGGGGCAATTGGGCCCTTGACAGACCCAAATTGGGCCGAATAGATCAGCCCATTCGGGCCTAGATTTCTTGGCCAGAGGTGGCACCGCCTGGGTCGGCAGTGACACCGCCCAGGGCTCAGTCTCCGAGCTCTGGCTGGGTGGTGTAACCGTCTCTGACAGAGGTGGAACCGCCTGAGCTCGGTCTCCGAGCTCTGGTTGGGCGGTGCAACCACCCTAGTCAAGCGGTAGCACCGCCTGAGCTCGGTCTCCGAGCTCTGGCAGGAGGTGCAACCGCCCCTGACAAGAGGTGGCACCGCCCAAAGGCTCAGTCTTCGAGCTCTGCCATGCGGTGCAACCACCCCAATCAGGTGGTGCAACTGCCAGACCCCGGAATTCCGAGAATTGACAATTTTGAGCTCGGAATTCAAACTAGGTTGGAGCCTATAAATACCCCACCCTTTTAGCAATAAAAGGGTAACAAAAACACACCAAAATCCTAATCTTATTCTGTGATTTTTAGAGCTCAAAAGTGTTGTAAAGGCCAAAAGTTCTTCTCCCTCTTTTCTTCCAAGTTCTGATCTTTCAAGAGAGGAGAGAAAATTCTATAAGGGTTGTCTCCTAAGCTCGTCAAAAGGAGTGAAACTATAAAAGGGTGGTTGGCCTTCACCTATTGAAGGAAGGCCTCTAGTGGACGTCGGTGGAGGAAGCCAGAAGTGGATGTAGGTCAAGATTGACCGAACCACTTTAAAATTACGGTGCTCTCTAGTTTGCATTTTCTTTGAGCATATTATCTTTACTGTAAACCTCCTCAATAGCTTATTGCCTTCTGCACATTTACGATCGTGTTTCAAAGTTCAGTATTTTCCGAATCGGTGTTTAGATGTAAATCAGTTTTATCGTACGAACATCATATTTCAGTTTGCGCTTACATTCTGATTTCCATCATACCTGCAAACTGCCTTTATAGATTCGCTTTAACTGCATCTCGCTTGATCATAAGTTAAAGTGATTTACGAATCGGGTTTTCTATCGAAATCGCTTTTATCATACGAATGTAGTTTTAATCGTCGAAAGTTTTCTACTGCACTAATTCACCCCCCCCCCCCCCCTCTTAGTGCTCCTGATCCTAACAATTGGGAGATAATCCCACTAACTTAATTATGGGCCAGCTGGGCCCTTAACAGGGCTGAATTAGGCCGAATTGAGCACCCAATTCAGCCCCTGAAAACATGGTTAGCGGTGGCACCACTTGGAAGGCAGTGCCCTGGTTTTCTAGGCGGTGGTACCACCCGAACTAGGCAGTGGTACCACCGGCAGTAATGCTGCCAGCAGTGGTACCGCCCCTGTTCGATGGTGGTACCACCCAGTGACATATCAGCGACAGTAGTATCGCCCAGAAATGGCGATGGTACCGCCAGTACCTAGGATTCCGGTGATATGACACTTTTTAGCTCCAATTTTAAAGTCATTGGGACCTATAAAAATTTCACCCTTTTCTGCATGAAAGTGCACGAAAGCATTGAGATAATCTTGAGTTGTTGGGGTGTAAAAGTGTTGTAAACAAGTGCTAGAGTCCTCCTCCCTTTCTAAGTTTTGAGATCATTCAAGAGAGGTGTGAGACTTGTAAAGGTTCTCTCCTAAACCCGTGAAAAGGAGAAAGTGCTGTAAAAGAGATGGTTAGTCTTCACTTATTGAAGGAAGGCCTTTAGTGGATGCCGGAGACCTCGTCGGAGGAGAAATCCGAAAGTGGATGTAGGTCACATTGATCGAACCACTCTAAATCCTAGTTTACTTTTCATTTGAGCAATTTACATTACTACAAATCTCCTTAATTCTCTCTTGTACTTTTACGAAAGCTTTTAAGTTCATAATTTCTCTAAAACGGATTGAATCGAAACTATTTTTGTCCGAATCAGTTTTAATCGAAACACAAGTCTTTTGAAGTCACGAAAGTTTTCCGCTGCACTAATTCACCCCACCCCCCCCCCCCCCCCCCCTCTTAGTGCCGCTCTTGATCCTAACAATTAGTATCAGGGCAAGGTTCACTCTCATTTGGTTTTAAACCCAAGAGAGATGGCATTTGCCGACAACCTAGAGGGCCATTCAATTACACGTCCGTCCATGTTCAATGGGATGGATTACACATATTGGAAGACTAGAATGAGGATCTTCCTAATTTCAATGGATTTCGAATTGTGGAATATTGTATAAAATGGCTTTCAAAAGTCTTCTCTTCTAATGAAT
Source organism: Musa acuminata AAA Group (assembly GCF_036884655.1). NCBI lineage: Eukaryota > Viridiplantae > Streptophyta > Magnoliopsida > Zingiberales > Musaceae > Musa > Musa acuminata. The sequence continues at coordinate 19,971,457 of NC_088349.1, forward strand.
GATTGGAATAAATTGGAGAAGAAGACTTTCGCTTTAAATGCAAAGGCTATGAATGCCTTATTTTGTGCATTAAATAAAAATGAGTTTAATCGAGTATCTGTATGTGAAACGGCTTTTGATATTTGGCATATACTCGAAGTGACTCAAGAAGGCACTAGTAGAGTGAGTCAAAAATTAATCTTTTAGTGCATTCTTATGAGTTGTTTTAAATGAAACCGAGTGAGACTATTGGAGACATGTACACCCGATTTACGGATATCGTCAATGGTTTAAAAGGACTTGATAAAAATTTCTCGGATTTTGAACTTGTTAATAAGATTTTAATATCCCTTCCAAAAATTTGGGATCCTAAAGTAATGGTCATTCAAGAGGTCAAAGATCTAAATAATTTTCCTCTTGAAGAACTAATTGGGTCACTGATGACCTATGAAATAACCTGTAAAGCTCATGAAGAGCTTGAGGACACCCTTCAAAAGAACAGGAAGGATATGGCACTAAAAACTCAAGAAGACCACTTGAAAGAAAACTCAAGTGATGAGGACCTTGATGAAGACTTGGCACTTTTAAAAAGGAAATTCAAAAAATTCATTAAAAGGAACAAATTTAAAAATGACACCAAAAATAAATTTGAATACAATAAAGATCAAGTAATTTGCTACGAATGTAAGAAGCTGGGACACTTTAAGAGTGAATATCCCCAAGAAAAGAGGAGGCAACCAAAGAAGAAGACTCTCAAAGCTACATGGGACGACTCAAGTGCTTCCGAAGAAGAGGAGTCAACCAACACCGAGCAAGTTACTAACTATGCACTAATGGCTATTAGAGATGAGGTAACAAGTTCATTAGATGCAAATTTAACTTTCGATGAGCTTTCAAGTGCTTTTCATGAATTGTTTGATGAATGTAGAATCTTAAGCAAAAAGTACAACTCTTTGAAAAAGGAACATGCTTCTCTTATTAGCAACTTTGATAGAGTAAAGATTGAGCATGAAAATAACTTATCATCCTGCACAAAATGTGATGAACTAGAATTACTTCAAAAAGAAAATTTGCTACTTAAGAATGTGAGGAAAGGGGTCGGCACTAAGAGGGGGGTGAATTAGTACAGTGGTAAAATCACGTCTTCAAAAAACATTTTGTTTCGATAAAATCGTTTACATTAAAAACTGATCTCAGAAAGTGTTTAACATTAAAATGTTTGCAAGAATGTAATAAGCAAGATAAGTAAGTAAATTAGTTTGCAATGCGAGAATTAAAAGTAGAACAAGAATGCAAACTGATTTGTAATGGTTCGGTCGTCGTGACCTAATCCACTCCACCGATTCCTCTTCCGTCAAGGCCACCGGCATCCACTATCGATCTTCCTTTAATAGGCAAAGATCAACCTCCTTCTTACACCCCTCTTTTCTTTTTCACGAGTTTAGGAGACAACCCTTACAAGCACTCATTCCTCTCTTACAGAATTCTAAACTTAGAGTGGAGGAGGGAATTTCTAAAGAGATTGCAGTAGCGTTTCTTCACTTTTAAACTCTCTATGCTTATGTATGTTAACCAGGGATGAGAGAGGTATTTATAGGCTTCAAGTTGATTCAAACTTTGAGTCTAAAAATATCTCATCCCGGGTTTTCCGGGCACGAGCGGTACCATTGCCTGCGCTGGGCGGTACCACCGCTAGTGTCAGTCTGACATGGGCGGTACCATCACCCAGTCTGGCGGTACCATTGCTTGGGATGCTGTGTTGGGTGGTACCACTGCCCAGACTGGCGGTACCATCGCTTGGCACCCTACTAGGGGCGGTACAATCGCCCAAACTAGCGGTACCACCGCCTGGCACAGTCTCAAAAATTATGCCACGACGGTGCCACTTCTTAGGATACTAATTGGGCCTCTCATTGGGCCCAACACGATCCTTATATGGGCCCAACTGACCCTTAATTGGGTTGGCCCAAATCCAAACCCAATTACGTACTAACTACGATTCCTAAGACATATTCTAAGCTAAACAAGTCCGTAAGTCTAGTTGCTTCCGACGATCTTCCGACCAACTTCTGACGATCTCTCGGCAATATTCTAGCGGACTCCCGGCAAGCTCCTGGACTTCACAACGATCTTCTTGGCGAGTTCCGACGAGCTTCTTTGGCAAGCTCTGGGACTTCTCGGTAAAACTTCCGACGAACGTCCGGACTTCCGACGAACTCTCGAACTCCCAACGAAATCGCGTCCTTGACTCCGGGACTTCATTTTGCTTCATGCCTTACTATCGTAGTTAATTCTGCACATGTAAAAACATACTTCGATCTAGACAATTAATACTAAGCATTAATCATGTTGTCCGACATGTCATTGGTCCCTCGACACTTCGTCCGATTCTTCGGCGCATCATCCTCTCTTGTGGCCTATTGCCCAATCGGCTAGTTGACTCTGCAACTCCGATATCCTTGATGTAATATCCGCTCTTCTTGGCTCGATACTCGAATCCATGGCCCAAAGCCTTCTATCGATACGTCGACCGATCCTTCAGCCCGAGTCCAATCTTATGATATATTTTCCTTCGACACAACATGATTCTTACTGCTTTAATTGTCTAGTCCTGATCGAAGCATCCTACGTCACTCAAAACATAGATTAAAAACATAAACACTTATCAATTGGTTTCATCATCAAAATCCGAGATTCAATAATCTCCCTCTTTTTTATGATGACAATCAATTGATGACGGAGTTAATCTTAACTCTCAGAGTTTAAACAAACTCTCCCTATCAATATGCTATATTGATAGAACCTTGAATTCAATCTAAATTCAAGGAGTTACAAATTTCATTATGAATATTTGCAATATGTCATCATGCATAACATGATCATACTTCTCCCCCTTTGTCATCAACAAAAAGGAGAAGTGCAACTTTCAATGTGTTTAGACATAGGAGTTCAAATCGTTGCATAAAAAACATAATATCAAGTTTTATCATCATGCAATTTGTAAGCTAGAAAATTTAGCAAGTGTTACATCATGCAAGCTATCACGTTTTAGATATGCAAGGTAGTAAGATAGCAAGTTTACAACATACAAGCTAGCAAAAATTTCGAAAGCAAATGCAAGATAGCTTTCTTGTTGAAGTGTGTAAGCTAGCGATTCTTGCTTCCTAGTACAATATGCAAGTTGCAAGTTTTGCTTCTTGAGATTGGCAAGATAGTGATGTTCAAGATAGCAAGCTCTTTCTTCTTTTTTAAGAAGTGTCATTTTTGCTTCCTTTGCAAAGTACAAGCTAGCTAGCAAGCTAGCTATCTCCCCCTTTGTCATTGTCAAAAAGAAGGGAAGAATACAATTTTGTATCTCTTTTTCCCTTTACAATAATTTTCAAAACATAACAAAGGTAAAGTATCAATCTTATTTCAATATGTTTATGCATCATAATAGTTTCAAATTAAAACATACACAATTTTAAAATTTTACATTTCATTTTTCATGCATGATACCAAAAAAATAAATCAATCATCATTATGACCATACATGATACTAAGACATTAAAATTTTTAAGCATTTATCAACATTTTGATCATGATACTAAACATTCATCATTTAAAGTATTCAAAATACCAAACATTAAATCAACATTTACAATACATCATTTTAGCAATAAATCATAGCATTTTAAATTATGATGGTATCTAAATGTTAAATTGCATACTACCATGCATGATCGAAACTTCTCATTTGTATACATCAAAATAAATTCATGAATATTTCATGCATTCATATCATCACATAAAGAATATCAAGAAGAATTAATTGGGTGATGAGATAAATATTTCATAAATACAAGGAATTGTACATAAAAATCATATCATGAGAGATAAAATATCAAAGATCGTGAAGATAAATCATAAGTATCAAGAGACATATTATGATTCTTTTTGGATAACTCACATAGTGAAAAGAAAGAATCATAGTAGAAAATCTTGATTAATAAAAAGAATTTTCAAGTTAAAATTCTGAGAATTCAAGAGAAACCATGATTTATTTTATCAAATCTCCTCTTAAATAAATAACAAAAATAATTCTTAGAAGATCATGATATAGATAGAATTCATTCAATCTTGTAGGAGAACAAGATCTCAATTCATGCATATGAAATCTCAAATTTTAAATCTCGAAAAATCAAGATAAATCTCATTCAACTTCAAATCGTTAAATCATAATCATTTTCTAGTGTTTCAATTCATAAGATTGATTTCATAGAAGTATGCCTTTTTTATTTATGCCAAATCCAAAAACATGCATCAACGTTTAAAATTGAAAAAGAACTTTCATTGAGGCAAAGATCGATAATCACAAAAATCATCATGCATAATTTCAAAATTTATTAAGCATGATCATTATGCATCACTACTTTGGGCATGACATCAAAACATGGTTTCAAAACGTTTAATATTTTCATTACATAATTTCATCATTATGCATCATCAAAATTGATTTCATAAAGCATTTTCCATCAAGATCATTTTGTTTGTTGTGATCATGCATTTTTCTTTTTAGGTGAATCTAACTTTTCATGCTTAGTTTCCATACAAAAGCCATGCATCATCATTTCATTATTTCATCAAGCATGATTTCGTAAAGTATTTTTAATTAAATACGAAGATCATCAAGATACACATTATCACATCACATCATTAAAACATCTAGCATGATTTAAGTCTAACATTTTGTTCCTTTATCATATGCAATTGTCATGATTATTTTTAAAATTACTAGCATGATAAGCATGATTCCTAATTGTTTTTGTATTTTCATAACATTATAAAACATGTAATTTTCAAGAAAAATAATTTTTCTAAACAAAAAAGAAGAAATGCATCATGAAAAGCATCATGTAATTTCAAAATAAATTAAGGGAGTTTCGATTACCTCATCGTTAAAAGTCGTTAAGGCGTAGTTTGCCACCTCTCCTTTGTTGATTTTCACCTCGTCTTCAGAGGAGCTCGATTGATCTTTTGGCAACTTCTTCTTGTGTTTATAGTAAGTAGTTCCATTCTTTTTATTCTTTAATTTTTGTTTCATGAATTTCTTAAATTTTATGAGTAGTTCAAGTTCACCATCACTTGAGTTTATGCTCGAGTGGTCTTCAATTGTTCTAAGTTCGAAATCATTCCTGTTATTTGGAAGGTGATTCTCATGTTCGTTTTGTGCCACATTGATTATTTCGTAGGTCATCAAAGACCCAATTAGTTCTTCAAGTGGTAGGTTATTTAGGTTTTTAGCCTCTTGTATTGTGGTTACTTTCGGATCCTAATTCTTATTAAGAGAACGTAAAATTTTGTTTATAAGTTCAAAATCCGAAAAACTTCTACCAAGTGCATTTAAACCATTGACAACATCCATAAAATGGTTGTACATGTCAACAACGGTTTCATTTGGTTTCATTCGAAAAAGTTCAAAATCATGCATTAAAAAATTGATTTTCGAATCTTTAACTTTGTTAGTGCCTTCAAGTGTGAATTTTGAGAGTATGCCAAATTTTGAAAGCCATTTCGCACATAGAAACCCGATTAAACTCGTTTTTGTCTAAGGCGCAAAATAGAGCATTCATAGCTCTAGCATTTAAAAAAAAAGACTTTTTCTCAAATCATTCCAATCTTTCATTGGAAGAGAAGACCTTTTAAAGCCGGATTCGACAATGTTCCATAAATTCAAATCCAAAGAAAGCAAGAAAACTCTTATTCGAGTTTTCCAATATGTGTAGTCCATCCCATTGAAAAAGGGAGGACGAATGAGAGAGTGGCCCTCTTGAAAGTCGAAAAGAGCCATTTCTATTTGGATGTTAAACCAAATATAAAAAACAAGGCTCTGATACCAATTGTTAGGAACGGGGTTGGCACTAAGAGGGGGGATGAATTAGTGCAGTGATAAAATCACGTCTTCAAAAAACCTTTCGTTTCGATAAAACCGTTCATGTTGAAAATCGATCTCGGAAAGTGTTTAACTTTAAAACATTTGCAAGAATGTAATGAGCAAGTGAAGTAAGTAAATCAGTTTACAATGTGAGAATTAAAAGTAGAACAAGAATGCAAACCGATTTATAGTGGTTCGGTCGTCGTGACCTACATCCACTCTGTCGATTCCTCTTCCATCGAGGCCACCGGCATCCACTATCAATCTTCCTTTAATAGGTGAAGATTAACTTCCTTCTTACACCCTTCTTCTCTTTTTTATGGATTTAGGAGATAACCCTTACAAGCACTCACTCCTCTCTTATAGAATTCTAAACTTAGAGTGGAGAAGGGAATTTCTAAAGAGATTGCAGCAGCGTTTCTTCACTTTTAAAGTCTTTGTGCTTGTGTATGTTTACTAGGGATGAGAGAGGTATTTATAAGCTTCAAGTTGATTCAAACTTGGAGCCTAAAAATATCTCATCCCGGGTTTCCTGGGCATGAGCGGTACCACCGCCTACATTGGGCAGTACTACCGCTAGTTTCAGTTTGACACTAGGCGGTACCACCGCCCAATCTGGCGGTACCACCGCCTGGGATGCTGTGCTGGGAGGTACCACCGCCAAAACTGGTAGTACCACCACCTAGCACCCTACCAAGGGTAGTACAATCGCCCAGACTAGCGGTACCACCACCTGACACAATCTCGAAGACTATACCATGACGGTGCCACTTCTTGGGACATTGTTTGGGCCTCTCATTGGACCCACATAGTCCTTACATGGGCCCAACTGGCCTCTAATTGGGTTGGCCTAAATCCAAACCCAATTACATGCTAACTATGATTCCTAAGACATATTCTAAGCTAAACAAGTTCGTAAGTCTAGTTTCTTTCGGCGATCTTCCAACAAACTTCCGACGATCTCTCGACAATGATCCAGCGGACTCCTGGCAAGCTCTTGGACTTCATGATGATCTTCTTGGCAAGTTTCGATGAGCTTCTTTGGCAAGCTCTGGGACTTCTCGACAAAACTTCCGACGAACGTCCGGACTTTCGACGAACTCTTGAACTCCCAACGAAATCACGTCCTTGACTCCGAGACTTTATTTTGCTTCGTGCCTTCCTATCATAGTTAATCCTACACATGTAAAAACACACTTTGATCTAGACAATTAATACTAAGCATTAATCATGTTGTCCGGTATGTCATTGGACCCTCGACTCTTCGTCCGATTCTTTAGTGCATCGTCCTCTCTTGCGGTCTATTGCCCAATCGGCCAGTTGACTCCACAACTCCGATATCCTTGGCGCAATATCCGCTCTTCTTGGCCCGATACCCGAATCCATGGCTCGAAGCCTTTTGTCGATACGTCGACCGTTCCTCTGATCCGACGTCTAATCTTCTGACATGTTTTCCTCCGGCACAATATGATTCTTCCTGCTTTAATTGTCTAGTCCTGATCGAAGCATCCTGCATCACTCAAAACGCAGATTAAAAACATAAACACTTATCAATTGGTTTCATCATCAAAATCCGAGATTCAACAAGGAAAACCTTAGAAAAGTTTGAGGTTAGTAGCAAATCCTTGAACATGATCCTTGCCAACAAGGGTCACGCTCATAGAAAAGGCGGAATCAGATTTATGAGTAGCTCTCACCATAATCCAACCACTTTTGTTAAATGCCCTACTTTGCATGTTTCACCTCGAAAGAAATGTAACTTTTGTTACAAATTTGGGCATGTATCTTATCATTGTCCATTTAAAGAATGTAGTCCACATAAATTGATTTGGGTTCCTAAAAGAACCTTAAATGACTCAATACAATATGATAAGCAATATAGATCGATTTTTTAGGCATCCAAGTGTTGAATCTCGGATTTTGATGATGAAATCAATTGATGGGTTAATTGATCTAATCCATATTATTGAGTTAAGTGTGCAGGATTAACTACGATAACCAGAAAACACAAAGCAAGAATACCGGAGTCAAGATCGATGGACGTTTAAGAGTCCGAAGAATCGTCGGAGATGCTGCTGGAACCAACCGAGAAGAAATCGGGAACCTATCAGAATTTTCGGAAGTTCGCCGAAGAGATCATCGGAGGTTCACGGAGATCACCGAGAAGGCTCGGCTACTCGTTAAAGTCATCACAAGATCGGGAGCTTGATGGGAGTCCGTCGGAAGAAGCTCGTCGGAAAGCTCGCCGAAACAAGACTCGACGTTCACGGTTGAAAGCTTGCTTAGGATGTGTTTTTGTTATGTAGTTCACTTGTAATTAGGATTAGGATTAAAAGATAATCCTATATCCTGGTTAGGGGCCAACTAGGCCCAAAGACAGATATGGTTTGGGCTAAAATTAAGCCAAACCAGTGAAATCGGAGAGCTAGGCGGTGGCACCGCCTGGCTGGGCGGTAGCACCGCCCAGCACCCGAGAGCTGGGCGGTGACACCTCCTGGGCTGGGCGGTTGCACCTCCCAGCACCCGAATGCTAGGCGGTGGCACTGCTTGGCTGGGCGGTGGCACCGCCAGTATCGGGAACCCAAAGAGAATTCAAATTTTGGAGCCCAAAATTTGAATCCTCTTGAGGCCTATAAATACCCCTCAAATCTCGGCTGAGGTTACAACTTTTGAGAAGCATTTTGATTGAGAGAAAAGTCTTAGAAAGTCTTAGCAAGTCTTGTTTTCAATTTGCTAGAGAGTTCTCCTCCTTCTTTCTTATTGAAAATTTGTAAGAGGTTGAGCTGTTTGTAAAAGATTGTAAGAGGGGTATTGACCCTTCCATTTCAAGAGATTTGCTAGTGGAAGGTGGGAGCCTCATCGAAGAGGGGCCTCGCAAGTGGATGTAGGTCATTTGACCGAACCACTCTAAAATCGGCGTAATCTCTGGTTTGTATTTCATTATTGCTGTTTACATTACTGCAAACCTTCTTACATGCTTTAGTTCCTTATTACCTTTGCTGCGCAACTTCAAGAATACGCTTTCAAGTTAAGTCTTTCAAGTTTCGTTCTTATCATACGAAAGATTTTTCTAAAACCGAAGTTTTAATCCGCTGCACTAATTCACCCTCCCCTCTTAGTGCCGCTCCGATCCTAACAAGTGGTATCAGAGCGAGGTCATCTCTCATATTTGGTTTAATATCCAAGAGAGATGGCTTACTCCGGCATGCAAGAGGGCCACTCTATTGCACGACCACCTTTGTTTAATGGGTCAGATTACACATATTGGAAGACTCGCATGAGAATCTTCCTCATTTCTATGGACTTTGAGCTTTGGTCTATTGTTGAAAACGGATTTCAAAAATCTTCTCTTCCGATGAGTGAATGGAATGAATCGGAGAAGAAGGTTTTTGCTTTAAATGCAAAGGCTATGAATGCCTTGTTTTGTGCACTAGACAAAAATGAATTTAATCGTGTTTCAATTTGTGATTCGGCCTTTGATATTTGGAGAACTCTTGAGGTCACTCATGAAGGCACTAGCCGAGTGAAAGAGTCCAAAATCAACATCCTTGTGCACTCTTACGAACTTTTCCGAATGAAACCAAGTGAGTCCATCGGAGACATGTACACCCGGTTTATAGATGTCATCAATGGACTCAAAGCTCTTGGTAAAGATTTTACTAACTTTGAACTAGTAACTAAAATCTTAAGATCTCTCCCTAAAAGTTGGGATCCAAAAGTTACGACCATTCAAGAGGCCAAAGACCTTAAAGCATTCCCTCTTGAAGAACTCATTGGGTCTCTAATGACCTACGAAATGACATGTCAAGCTCATGACGAGCTCGAGAACCCCCTTCCAAAGAACAGGAAGGATATGGCACTCAAATCACAAGAAGACCACTTGAAAAGAACATCAAGTGATGAGGACAGTGACAATGACATTGCACTTTTGACTCAAAAATTTAAGAAATACTTAAGAAAGAATAAATTTAAAATCAAATTTGAATAAAAGAAGGACCAAGTGATTTGCTATGAATGCAAAAATCCGGGACACTACAAGAACGATTGTCCTCAAGCCAAAAAGAGAACATCAAAGAAGAAGGCGCTCAAGGCAACGTGGGATGATTCAAGCACGTCCGAAGAAGAGGAGTCCAACACCGAGCAAGTTGCTCATTACGCGCTAATGGCTTTAGGAGAAGAGGTATGTGATTTATTTAATGAAGATTTATCTTTTGAAGAACTCTCTATTGCTTTTCATGAATTATTTGATGAATGTAGAATTGTTAGCAAGAAGTTAAGTATCTTAAAGAAAGAGCATGCTTTGCTACAAGATAAGTTTGAGAATCTTCAAATTCCTACATGCTCTAAGTGTGAGCATTTAGAAGCAATAAAAAATAAAAATTTGCTTCTTAAAGAAACCTTAAACAAGTTTAAGGTTGGTAGCAAAGGATTAGATATGATCCTTGCACACAAGGGTCACATCGCAAATAGAAATGGAATTGGATTTGTAAAAGGATTACATCAAAATCCTACCACTTTCATAAAAGGACCTACATTACATGTTTCCTCTTATATGAAATGTAACTTCTGTTGCAAATCCGGACATATTGCCTACAAATGTCCATTTAGGAAAATTAGTTCACGAAAATTAATATGGGTTCCTAAAGGAACTATAAAGGATTCAATAATAAATAACAAAATTAGTGGGTCAATTTTTGAGGCACCCGAAATCAAATGGGTACCTAAAAATCATCCTCTTTTGTAGACAAACCCACAAGCTAGGAGCAAGAGATGGTATCTCGATAGTGGATGCTCAAGACATATGACTGGAGATCCATCTCATTTCTCTATGCTCACTAGCAAAGAAGAAGGGTACGTCACCTTCGGAGACAATAACAAAGGCAAAATCATTGGCAAGGGAACTATTGGTAACAAATTTAGTTTTTCCATTGATGATGTTTTACTAGTTGATGGATTGAAACACAATCTCTTAAGTATTAGTCAACTATGCGATAAAGGTTATATCGTTAGATTTGAATCAAATATGTGCATTATTGAAAAATCAAATCATAACATGACTATGATTGCTTTAAAATAAAATAATGTCTATACCATCAATCTTGATGAACTAGGTAATGAAATGTGTTTCTCCGCCGTAAATGATGATGCTTGGCTTTGGCATAGGAGATTAGGTCATGCAAGCATGAAAACAATATCTAAAATCTCATCTCAAGAATTAGTACGAGGGATTCCGAATATGAAGTTTATTAAGGATAAGGTATGCGATGCATGTCAACTAGGCAAACAAATAAAAACAAGCTTCAAACCAAAAAATCAAATTAGTACCACTAGACCATTACAATTGATCCATTTGGACTTATTTGGACCAATTGATACAACAAGTCTAGGTGGAAGCAAATATGCTTTTGTGATTGTGGATGACTACTCTAGATACACTTGGACCTATTTCTTAGCTCACAAAAGTGATTGCTTCAAGTGTTTCTCTAAGTTTTGTAAACTCACTCAAAACGAAAAAGGCTTCATGATTTCATCAATTCGGAGTGATCACGGTGGTGAATTCCAAAATCGTGACTTTCAAAATTTTTGCGAAGTTAATGGGTACAATCATAACTTCTCAACTCCAAGAAATCCTCAACAAAATGGAGTAGTTGAAAGGAAAAATAGAAACCTACAAGAAATGGCAAGAACTATGTTAAATGAACATAGTTTACCCAAATATTTTTGGGCCGAAGCCGTAAATACGACTTGTTACATCATGAATAGGGTCCTAATAAGACCATCTCTATCAAAAACTCCCTATGAATTATGGAATAACAAAAAACCAAATATTTCTTATTTTAAAGTTTTTGGTTGTAAATGCTTCATTTTAAATGAAAAGGATGCCCTAGGTAAATTTGATGCTAAATCCGATGAAGGCATTTTTCTTGGTTACTCCTCCGTTTCTAAGGCCTTTCGTGTCTTTAACAAAAGGACCTTAGTAATAGAAGAGTCTATTCATGTAGTTTTTAATGAAATTTCTGATTTAAAGAAAAATGATTTTGATGATGATCTTGGTTTTGATAATTTAAATTTAAACGAACCCCCTCCTCAAAATAGCCATTTGAATGCATCTTCTTCCGAAATTTCTTTACCCAAAGAATGGAAGTATGTAGATGCTCATCCAAAGGAGCTAATTATAGGAGATACAACAAAAGGGGTTCAAACTCGTTCTTCTTTCAAGAATTTTTGTGCTAACGCCGCTTTCCTTTCTCAAATTGAACCTAAATGCATTGACGAAGCCTTAAAAGATGATTTTTGGATCATTGCAATGCAAGAAGAATTGAACCAATTTGAGAGGAATGAGGTATGGAAGCTTGTTCCTAGACCAAGTGACCACTTAGTCATAGGTACTAAGTGGGTCTTTAGAAACAAGCAAGACGAAAATGGTATCGTGGTTAGAAACAAGGCTAGATTAGTGGCCAAAGGTTTCAACCAAGAAGAAGGTATCGATTACGAAGAAACCTTCGCTCCCGTGGCTCGATTAGAAGCCATAAGGATGCTCCTTGCCTATGCTAGTAGTAATAATTTTAAACTATTTCAAATGGATGTCAAAAGTGCTTTCTTGAATGGTTTTATTTCCGAAGAAGTATATGTCGAACAACCTCCCGGATTTGAAAATTCTCTTCTTCCTAATCATGTATTCAAATTGACTAAAGCTCTCTATGGCTTAAAACAAGCTCCTAGAGCTTGGTATGAAAGGCTTAGTTCCTTTCTTATTTTAAATAATTTTACCAAAGGCAAGGTTGATACTACATTGTTTATTAAACATTTTGAAAATAATTTTCTTATTGTGCAAATTTATGTTGACGATATTATTTTTGGCTCTTCGGATGAATCACTATGTGAATCATTTGCCAAATGTATGAGTCATGAATTTGAAATGAGTTTAATGGGTGAATTAACTTTCTTTTTAGGATTACAAATCAAACAACTTAGTGATGGTATATTTCTTAACCAATCCAAATATACATTAGAATTATTAAAACGATTTAACATGGATAATTCAAAAGCAATAAACACCCCTATGAGTACTGCGACTAAGTTAGATATGGATGAAAATAGTGAAAATTTCGATCAAAAAATATATAGGGGAATGATAGGTAGTCTACTCTACCTCACCGCGACTAGACCAGATATTATGTTTAGTGTAGGACTTTGCGCTAGGTTTCAATCTAATCCTAAATTATCTCATCTAAAGAGTGTTAAAAGAATATTTAGGTATCTTAAAGGAACTCTAAATTTAGGATTGTGGTATCCAAAATCTGAAAAATTCGATCTAATAGCTTATGCAGATGCCAATTTTGGCGGATGCAGGATAGATAGAAAAAGTACATCCGGAACATGCCAATTTTTAGGACATACACTTGTTTCTTGGACTTCCAAGAAACAAAATTCAGTTGCACTATCTATAGTGGAAGTCGAATACATTGCTGCAAGTGCATGTTGTGCACAAGTCATTTGGATGAAAAATACATTAGAAGACTATGGAATTCACTTTAAAAACATTCCCATAAAATGTGATAATACTAGTGCCATATGTCTTACTAAAAATCCAATTCAGCACTCTAGAACTAAGCACATCGACGTTAGGCATCATTTCATACGCGATCATGTCCTTAACAATGATGTTGTTCTAGAATTCATTGACACAAAGCATCAATTAGCAGATATATTTACAAAAGCTTTGAATGAAGACCAATTTGAATTCATTAGAAGGGAATTAGGTATGTTAAATTGTCCCTAAGAATAAACTTGTTTGAATGGATTTTCCGTAAAGTTTTTCATTCTCTCTCCGTTCCTCGGTGACTTGTTAAATTATCTTATCCTATCTTGAGTCAAACACCGCTTCCATCTGATCAAGATTAATGATTTTATGATATTTTGAATCTCGAAATTGATTTTGATGGCTTGATTATGAGTTTCAAGTTGACGAATTGAATTTGAATGGATTTGTATTCGAATTATGATCTTGACTTATTGGAGTTACTACTTAAAAATTTTTTCTTATCCCAATCTCTTCTTTGTACATCTACAATTTTTGTTATTTATAAAAAGAAGAGATTTGATAATATGGATTAATGCTGAATTTTCCTTTAAGATGAACTCTGCGTAAATATTTTAGCATACTTAATTTTGAATGATAAAATCTTTGTATGATCAATGATAATATAGATGAGTGATGTATGATCAATGATAAAATCTTTGTATGATAAATTATGTGCTTCAAGTCTCATTCTCTTTTTGTTGATGACAAAGGGGGAGAAAAGTGATGACTTGTATCATTTTAATAGCATGACTTATATGAATTGCAATAGCTTGTGTGATATGAATGTCTTATATGCCTTGCAAAATCCTTGAGAATATCACAAGATTGATTGATCATATTGAAAGCATGCCTTACATCGATATCATGAAATTCATGTAGAAAATCTTTATCTCCTATCGTAGTAAAAATTGTCCCATATCATTTGACTTATGATTTTTATCGAAGTTTCACATTTACTATTGCTTAATGAGAATAACGATAAGTTCTACGGTTAGAACTTATCGGTTTATGCTTGAATTCAATGGATGAAATTCAAGTGTTTTCATCTTCTCATAATATGGCATATAGATAGGGGGAGTTATGTTTAACTCCGTCATCAATTGATTGTCATCATCAAAAAGGGGGAGATTGTTGAATCTCGGATTTTGATGATGAAATCAATTGATGGGTTAATTGATCTAATCCATATTATTGAGTTAAGTGTGCAGGATTAACTACGATAACCAGAAAACACAAAGCAAGAATACCGGAGTCAAGATCGATGGACGTTTAAGAGTCCGAAGAATCGTCGGAGATGCTGCCGGAACCAACCGAGAAGAAATCGGGAACCTATCGGAATTTTCGAAAGTTCGCCGAAGAGATCTTCGGAGGTTCACTGAGATCACCGAGAAGGCTCGGCTACTCGTTAAAGTCATCACAAGATCGGGAGCTTGATGGGAGTCCGTCGGAAGAAGCTCGTCGGAAAGCTCGCCGAAACAAGACTCGACGTTCGCGGTTGAAAGCTTGCTTAGGATGTGTTTTTGTTATGTAGTTCACTTATAATTAGGATTAAGATTAAAAGATAATTCTATATCCTGGTTAGGGGCCAATTGGGCCCAAAGTCAGATATGGTTTGGGCTAAAATTAAGCCAAACCAGTGAAATCGGAGAGCCAAGCGGTGGCACCGCCTGGCTGGGCGGTGACACCTCCTGGGCTGGGCGGTTGCACCTCCCAGCACCCGAACGTTGGGCGGTGGCACCGCTTGGCTGGGCGGTGGCTCCGCCAGTATCGGGAACCCAAAGAGAATTCAAATTTTGGAGCCCAAAATTTGAATCCTCTTGAGGCCTATAAATACCCCTCAAATCTCAGCTGAGGTTACAACTTTTGAGAAGCATTTTGATTGAGAGAAAAGTCTTAGAAAGTCTTAGCAAGTCTTGTTTTCAATTTGCTAGAGAGTTCTCCTCCTTCTTTCTTATTGAAAATTTGTAAGAGGTTGAGCTGTTTGTAAAAGGTTGTAAGAGGGGTATTGACCCTTCCATTTCAAGAGATTTGCTAGTGGAAGGTGGGAGCCTCATCGAAGAGGGGCCTCGCAAGTGGATGTAGGTCATTTGACCGAACCACTCTAAAATCGACGTAATCTCTGGTTTGCATTTCATTATTGCTATTTACATTACTGCAAACCTTCTTACATGCTATAGTTCCTTATTACCTTTGCTGCGCAACTTCAAGAATACGCTTTCAAGTTAAGTCTTTCAAGTTTCGTTCTTATCATACGAAAGATTTTTCTAAAACCGAAGTTTTAATCCGCTGCACTAATTCACCCCCCCCCCCCCCTCTTAGTGCCACTCCGATCCTAACACCAAGGTCAAATGGGTACCTAAAAATCATCATTTTTTATAGAAAAATGTACCATCACAAGCTAGGAGCAAGAGATGTAGTGGATGCTCAAGGCATATGACCGGAGATCCATCTCATTTCTCTAAGCTCACTAGCATAGACGAAGGATATGTCACCTTCGGAGACAACAACAAGGGTAAAATCATTGGTAAATGAACCATTGGTAACAAATCTAACTTCTTTATTGAAGATGTATTGTTAGTTGATGGCTTAAAGTATAACCTCTTGAGCATTAGTCAATTGTATGATAAAGGATATATTATTAAATTTGAATCTAATACTTGCATTATTGAGAAATCACACAAAAACACATCTATGATTGCACTAAAACAAAATAACGTATACACCATTGACATTAATGATCTTTGTAATGAAATGTGTTTTTCAATTTTAAATGATGATGCTTGGCTTTGGCATAGGAGATTAGGTCATGCTAGCATGAAACTAATCACCCAAATTTTATCTAAAGAACTTGTAAGAGGAATTCCTCATATCAAGTTCATCAAAGATAATGTGTGTGATGTTTGTTAACTAGGAAAACAAATAAAAGGTAGCTTCAAACCTAAGAGCCAAATAAGCACCTCTAGACCTTTGTAATTGATCCATATGGACTTGTTCGGACCAATTGCTATATCAAGCCTAGGAGGTAGCAAATACGCATTTGTCATCGTGGATGATTATAGTAGATACACATGGACTTATTTTTTGGCACACAAAAGTGAATGCTTTAGGTATTTATCTAAGTTTTGTAAACTTGTTCAAAATGAAAAGGGTTTTATGATTTTATCAATTCGAAGTGATCATGGTGGTGAATTTCAAAACCGTGATTTCCAAGAATTTTGTGAATATAATGGATACAACCACAACTTCTCTACTCCAAGAAATCCTCAACAAAATGGAGTAATAGAAAGAAAGAATAGAAACTTACAAGAAATGGCAAGAACCATGTTAAATGAACATAGCCTACCCAAATATTTTTGGGCTGAAGCCGTAAACACGGCATGCTATGTCATGAATATAGTTCTAATAAGACCCTTACTCACCAAAACTCCTTATGAGTTGGGGAACAACAAAAAACTTAATGTTTCATATTTTAAAATTTTTGGGTGTAAGTGTTTTATCTTGAATGAAAAAGATGCTTTAGGAAAATTTGATTTTAAATCCGATGAAAAAATTTTTCTTGGCTATTCTTCTATTTCTAAAGCATTTCGTATCTTTAATAAAAGAACTTTGATTATAGAAGAATCCATTCATGTTGTTTTTAATGAGGTTTTTGAAATTAAGAAAAATAATTTTAATGATGATGTTAATTTTGATGTTTTGAATTTAAATGAAACCCTTTCTCCATCTAGCAACTTGGATGCATTTACTTCCGAAACATCCTTACCCAAGGATTGGAAGTATGTAGATGCTCATCCTAAGGAGCTAATCATATGAGACATATCTAAAGGGGTTCAAACTCGTTCTTTTCTTAAGAATTTTTATGCCAACGCCACTTTGCTCTCCCAAATTGAACCAAAATGCATTGACAAGGCCTTGAAAGATGATTCATGGGTCATTGCAATGTAAGATGAGTTAAATCAATTTGAGAGAAATGAGGTGTGGAAGCTTGTTCTTAGGCCAAATGACCATTTAGTTATTGGTACTAAATGGGTCTTTAGAAACAAGCAAGATGAATTTGGTATCGTGGTTAGAAACAAGGCTAGATTAGTGGCCAAAGATTTTACTAAGAAGAAGGGATCGATTATGAAGAGACCTTTGCTCTTGTTGCACGATTAGAAGCCATAAGGATGCTCCTTGCCTATGCTAGCAGTAACAATTTTAAGTTATTTCAAATGAATGTTAAAAGTGCTTTTCTTAATGGATTTATTTCCGAAGTAGTTTATGTTGAATAACCTCTTGGATTTGAGAATGATAATCTCCCTAATCATGTATTTAAATTAACTAAAGCTCTCTATAGATTGAAACAAGCCCCAAGGGCTTGGTATGAGAGACTTAGCTCATTTCTTGTCGAAAATATTTTTTCTAAATGCAAGGTTGATACTACATTGTTTATCAAAAATTTTAAAAATAATTTTTTATTATTCAAATTTATGTTAATGATATTATTTTCGATTCTACGAATGAATCTCTATGTGAGTCATTTGCTAAAAGTATGAGTCATGAATTTAAAATGAGTTTGATAGGGGAATTAACTTTCTTTTTGGGCTTACAAATCAAACAACTAAGTAATGGTATATTTCTTAGTCAAACAAAATATTATTTAGATTTGCTAAAAAGGTTTAATATGGATAGCTTAAAGGCTATCAACACTCCTATGAGCACCTTCACTAAGTTAGAAATTGATGAAAGTGGAGAAAGCTTTGATCAAAAAGCTTATATGGGTATGATAGGAAGTTTACTTTACCTCACCGTAACCGGATATCATGTTTAGTGTAGGACTTTGTGCTAGGTTTCAATCTAATCCTAAGATATCTCATCTTAAAGCAGTTAAGAGAATACTTAGATATCTTAAAGGAACTACAAATCTAGGATTATGGTATCTAAAATCTGATAACTTTGAGCTAATTGCTTATGCTGATGCAAATTTTGCTGGATGTAGATTAAATAAAAAAAGTACATCAGAAACATGTTAATTTTTAGGACACGCACTTGTTTCTTGGACTTCCAAGAAACAAAATTCGGTTGCACTATCTACAACCAAAGCCGAGTACATTGCAGCTAGTGCATATTGTGCACAAGTTGTGTGGATGAAAAACACTTTAGAAGATTATAAGATTTATCTTAAAAATATTCTCATAAAATTGATAACACAAGTACAATATGTTTAATAAAAAATCTAATTCAACACTTTAGAACTAAACATATTGATATTAGGCATCACTTTATATGAGATCATGTTAATTATCATGATGTAATCTTAGAGTTTATTGATACGAAACATTAATTAGCCGATATTTTTACAAAGCCCTTAAGTGAAGAACAATTTGATTTTATTAGAAGAGAATTAGGAATGTTAATTTGTCTGAATGCATGAATTTGTTAAATTTCGTTTTTGGACTTTCTTGATTATTTGATCACTCACTTAAATTCTGTGCTGATAATTTTATGATGCGAATTTTACATGATGATAAGATTGTGTGCTTCAATAACATGTTTACTTTATGTTGGAAATTTTGTGCTTTGATGCTAAAAGTTTCTATGATGATGAGCATGTTATCATACAATGATGCAATATTATGTTTACTTTGATGATTATGATTTCTATTAAATATTGAGAAGTTTTAATCATACATCGGATTCTTAATCTTTGAGTACTACAAAGCACTAATGATATTACCTCATGCAAGTAGTGATGAAAAGCTATGACAAAACATTTTATAAATGCATGAAGTATTTATACATATCTTGATGTTTGATTCATGGAAGTCATTGACAAATGTATCTCTCACGGATTTCAATCCTATGAATTTTTGATGAGAAATAGATTTGATGTAATGCTCTTCTCACTATGAAGTTTTATTCGTGAATTTCTCCTTCATGTGATATTCCTCTCCCATGAATTCTTCTCATGAAAATTGAAGGAATTCCAAAGGAAATCTTAATCCATGAAAGATGAATTCTTGATAATGAAAGCATGTGTGTGATAATTTTCGTGAGGATTTGATTTCATATGGATATCTCAATCCTTTTCAAGAATCCCTTCTCTTTGTCAAAATGAAAGCATGTTTTAACATTTTTTACTTGATTCAAATAATTTCACAAACTTAGTTCTTAATAGATTCCCTCCTTGCCTTCTTTCCTCTTCTTCATGTAAAATTATGATGATAAGGGGGAGAAGTTGTTGGAATCTATCGTTTTAATGTTGATAACATCTAATGATAAGAACTTTTGAGTGTGAAACTTGCTTGATTTTTTTTTTACCACACTTGCATTGTTGAATTGTTCTCCTTTTTGTTGATGATAAAGGGAGAGAAATAATACCAAAATATGGTAAATTGATGACAAATTTATGCAATGTATTTCATCATATATACTTGAAATGGTTACTTGATAAATTTCTTTCATTATAATAAAATATCTAGAGCTTAACTTGCTATTTTGTAATTGATATCTTGCCATAGAATGATGAATTACTATCTTTGTCATCTTTCATATTTAAAATATTATACTTGTAATTGGATGTCATGCCTTGACATCATTTTGATAAATACTTGGCATTGTATTTTGAGAATGATAGATCATGATAGGAATCATGATGTGCATGTTGATAAGTTTAATTAACTTATCTTATCGGTTTGTTTCTTGAATTCAAGAATGTCTTTTCTCAAGTATGGCATATAGATAGGGGGAGTTGAGGTTAACTCCGTCATCAATTGATTATCATCATCAAAAAGGAGGAGATTGTTGAATCTCAAATTTTGATGATGAAGTCAATTATAATTTGTTTGATATAATCTATATGTTGAGAAAAGTGTGCAGGATTAACTACGATAGCAATAAGACATAAAGTAGGTGTTGTGCCGGAGTAAAGATCGAGATCTCATTGGGAGTTCGAGAGTTCGACGTAGACGTTCATCGGAAGTTCTGCAGGAACCAATCGAGAAGTCCAAGAGCTTGTCAAAGAAACTCATCAGAACTCACCAAGAAGATCGTCATAAACTCTAGGAGCTTGTCGGGAGTCCGTCGAAACATTGCCGAGAGTTCGTCGGATGTTCGCCAAAAGCTCGCCGGAAGAGCAATTGACGCACCAGAACAAGAAGCACTATAAATTGTGTCTTAATTATCATAGTTAGAGCGTAAATTAAGTTAGGATTGGGAGGTAATCCCACTAACTTAATTATGGGCCAACTGGGCCCTTAACAAGGCTGAATTGGGCCGAATTGAGCACCCAATTCAGCCCTTGAAAACATGGCCGGCGGTGGCACCGCTTGGAAGGCAGTGCCCTTGATTTTCTGGGCGGTGGTACCGCCAACAGTAGTGCTACCAGCGGTGGTACTACCCAGTGACATATCAGCGGCGGTGGTACTGCCCAAAAACGGTGGTGGTATTGCCAGTACCCCGAATTCCAGGGATGTGACACTTTTTGGCTCCAATTTTGAAACCATTGAGGCCTATAAAAACCTCACCCTTTTCTTCATGAAAGTGCATGAAAGCATTGAGATGATCTTGAGTTGTTGGGGTGTAAAAGTGTTATAAACAAGTGCTAGAGTCCTCCTCCTCCTTTTCTAAGTTTTGAGATCATTCAAGAGAGGTGTGAGATTTGTAAGGGTTCTCTCCTAAACCTGTGAAAAGGAGAAAGCACTGTAAAGAGGTGGTTGGTCTTCACCTATTGAAGGAAGGCCTTTAGTAGATGTTGGAGACCTCGTCGGAGGATGAATCCGAAAGTGGATGTAGGTCACATTGACTTTCAATAAAAATTAAGACGATTCAAAAACTTCATTCGATAAAA
Organism: Musa acuminata AAA Group; assembly: GCF_036884655.1. Lineage (NCBI taxonomy): Eukaryota > Viridiplantae > Streptophyta > Magnoliopsida > Zingiberales > Musaceae > Musa > Musa acuminata. The sequence continues at coordinate 19,992,763 of NC_088349.1, forward strand.
TCCATATAGGAAATATGTTTAACTTAAAAATATTCATAAGTGTAGTGAGTAAGAAAATTAGTTTGTAATAAAATGAAAAGTATAATAGAAATGCAAACTGATTTATAGTGGTTCTGTCGTCCCGACCTATGTCCACTCCTGATTCCTCATCACTCAAGACCACCGGTTTTCACTACTGATCTTCTTTCAATGGGCGAAGAACAACTACCCTCTTACAACTCTTTTTTTTTTTTTCACAGGCTCAAGAAAGGACCTTTACATCTCTCTTTTACACTAGACCTCACTCCTCCCTTAAAAAGACTTCTAATGCTAGGAGGAAGTGACTCTAAACTTTAAAATCAAGAAGCAAAAGTTACCTTCTTGAACATCTTAAATATTGCTAGCTTACATGATGTAAAACTCAAAAATTTTGTTAGCTTGCGATGATGATAAAACTTGAGATTTATTATGCAATGATTTGAACTTGGATGTCTAAAAACACTTGCTAGTTGCACTTCTCCTTTTTGTTGATGACAAAGGGGGAGAAGTATGATGTAATGCATAAGTTTATGATAGCATGTTGCCTGGATTTTTGAATCCAAGAGTCTTTATCAATATGACATATTGATAGGGGGAGTTTGTTTAAACTCTGGGAGTTTGTTTAAACTCTGGGAGTTTGTTTAAACTCAATCATCAATTGGTTGTCATTATAAAAAAGGGAGAGATTGTTGAATCTTGAATTTTGATGATGAAACCAATTGATAAGTATTTATGAATTGATCTGCGTTTTGAGTTATGCAGGATGCTTCGATCAGGATGAGACAATTAAAGTAGGAAGAATCATGTTGAGCTGGTGGAACATGTCAGAAGATTTGACGTTTAGCCATAGGATCAGATGACGTATCGATAGAAGGCTTCGGGCCATGGATTCCGGCATCAGGCTAAGAAGAGCGGAAATTGTGCTAAGGATATCGAAGTTGCGGAAGTCAATTGGTCAATTGGGCAATAGGCCACAAGAGAGGACGATGCGTCGAAGAATCGGACGAAGCGTCGATGGACCAATGACATGCCAGACAACATGATTCATGCTTAGTAATAATTATATAGATCGAAGTGTGTTTTTACATGTGCAGGATTAACTATGATAGCAAGGCATAAAGCAAAATGAAGTCCCGGAGTCAAGAACGCGATTTCGTTGGGAGTTCGAGAGTTCATCGGAAGTCCGAACATTCATCGAAAGTTATGTCAAAATTGATCGAGAAGTCCTGGAGCTTGCCAAAGAAGCTCATCAAAACTTGCCAAGAAGATCATCATGAAGTCCAGGAGCTTGCCGGGAGTCCATTGGAACATTGCCGAGAGATCTTTGGAAGTTCACCGGAAGATCGCCGGAAGCTCGCTGGAAGAAACCTATACTTACGGAGTTTGTTTAGCTTAGTAAATATCTTAAAATTTATAGTTAGCACATAAAAGAGATTAGAATTGGGCCAACCCAATTAAGGGACAGTTGAGCTAAGTTTGGGCTGTGTTGGGCCAAAAGAAAGGACCAAATAGTGACTAAACAGGTGAAACCTGCTAGTCATAGGTGCCCAGCAAGCCAATCACGTGAGTGATGGCGCGTGTGACTTGATACAGAATATTTTTTGCTTATTATATTTTGGCGTATATCACTTTATAAATATTGCATAAATGCATACATATATTGTGATGTCCTTGGATTTGTGCAATGGGAATCGGATCGTGATGAGATCACGATAATGAGATCGATTCACCTTTAAACACACATCCTAAATAATCCCGGTCATAGGTTACTCGAGAGGGACATCGTGATAACCGGATAGACTGGTGTGCTGTATACCCGTCCATATGATGGATGTAGCTGGTCTCATAGCTGCTCGTGTAGGGACACTAGGGATACAGTACAGGTGCTCATTGGAGAATGAGTTCACTGATTGATCCGCTTACGGAATGCTGGATGGTTGATGATGCCTTATTGTCAGACAGCAATTCCGTAGTCCTAGTGGTGTATCTGGTCCTTAGACTTGAGACACCAAGGATGTCCTGTATGAGTGCTCCACTCTTTGATACCAGACTTATAGGTTTGGCTGTTCCCAGATCTAGTACAGCTGGCCATTGGGAGTGGTAGTCGACCTTACGAGGGCTATTGAGTGTCAATAGAGGATCATCCACTCTCGGCGTCATGAGAGGAATATCCTATGTGTTCTTGCTCAGACAAATCCCTGGCCAGGGTCATTCGGGTTGAGAGAGAAAGAGTTCTCCGGGAGAATCCGATTAGAGCAAGACTCGAGTAGAAACCGTATGGGTCTGACAGCACCATGCTCGATATACGGTCTCTGGGATATTAGATGGATGAGGGACTATAGGTACATGGTAACTGAGGACAGACAGGTCCAATGGATTGGATTCCCCTGTATCGTCTGGGGACTACGGCGTAGTGGCCTAGTACGTCCGTAGTCGATGAGTCGAGTGAATTATTACAGAGATAATAATTCACTAAGTTAGAAGGAGTTCTGACAGATATGACTCACGGCCAGCTCGATATTGGGCCTAGAGGGTCACACACATATGGTAGGCATTGCGATGAGTAGAGGTTCGGATATGAGATATCTGACGGAGCCCTTGTCTTATTGGATGCAGATCCAATACCCATTAGGGAAGGACCCATTAGGGTTTGACACAGGATCTCTATAAATAGGAGGGATTCACAGCCTCATAGGCTAGAGTCTTTGCTTGCCTTTCCTATTCTCCTCTCCCTCTCCACCTCAGAGTAGGCCTGGAGTTTTGAGGAGCGTCGTCGCAACCCTGCTGTGTGGATCACCGCTAGAGAGGAGGACGCTTGACCTCCTTCACCCTCTCCTAAGGATCTGCAAGGAAACAGGGATATACGATCTCCCTAGGTAACACAATCTCTATACGCAGTTTTGTGTTTTGCGGATTTTTGCGCACCAATCTTCGCACGACGACGAACATCTTTTTGGGAATCGGGGATTTTTGTTTTCTTGTTCTTCCGCTGCGGATATGATGTCGCCCCCAATGATTTCCCAACAGTGGTATCAGAGCCAGGTTGTTCGTGCGAATGATTGGTTTTGAACTGCGTGTGTTGTGTTTAGGAAGAATATTGACGTCAAAATCGTTGACGCAAAAGCGAGAAAGGGCAGCAACAGTTGTTGCCCTCGATCTGCGTGTGTGCAGCGCAGCCTAAGGCGGGCAGCGTAGGGGCTGCGTCTGCAGCAGTCGGCCGGTGGCCTGCTTGCAGCAGGCTTGCTGCCGGCAGGGCTGGCAACCCACGGGCAGAGGCGCCGCAGGGCAGCGACGCGCGACGCCTGCCGCCGCTGCTCCCGCGGGCGAAACCCCCCCCCCCCACAGTGGCGGCCGCCCGGCGGGACAGCACCGCCTGCGGAGGCAGCGGCGCACGCGGGGGAGCCCACATGCAGCGGCAGCGCCGCCAGCGAGCGTGCCGCCTACAGGCGATGACAGTGCCCTCGCCCCGCCGCACAGGCCGCCGCCGGCAGGGTGGCGGCGGCGGCAGCAGAGAAAAGGGGAAATGGCATTAGGGTTTTCTGGGCAAAAGATAGTTTTGCCCCTCGAAATTTAAGAAATTCCAATTTCTATCTTTTGTCCAAATTACAAAAATACCCCTATAAATTCAGAAATTCCCTACATGTCCCTGATTTCAGAAAAATATTAATTAATTAAAAGGTTTAGTTGATTATTATTTTTATTATTATCTAGTAGTCCTACATGATGATGATTATTTATACATGTGATGTATGATGTGTGGACGGATGATCATGGACCGTGTGATGTGTGTACTTGTGATTATTATTATTGAGGTCTGTGAACCTCCATTATATTTCTCATTTATTATCGGGCCTGCGTGCCTATGATTAAGTTGTAATCATATGAGAAGGTGCAGCGGGAGCATGGATGCGATAGCGGGACCCACGAGACGGACGATCGTGATGCATGGAGATGCATCAAGATGTCGACGGAACCGACGAGGACGAGATGGACGATCATAGGGCATGGAGATGCACCGTTGCACACATAGATCTTGATGTGAGTGATTAGGCCTACTGGCTCGAGCCTAATCATATTAGGTTGTGGTCCATGATCATCTGGTGTGATTGCTTATACACATACTAGATATGTATATATATTTGCATGCGATGTAGATATATATTAAATATGTATATGTGTGACATGTCATATTAAGAGACCAAATTATAGAAACATCTCTCGATAATATTAAGTCGGTAAACGTGAGGCAATTAGATTGACCCACGTGGCCTTTCATCGTTATGAGTAGGAACCGAATCCCGGTGTAGGTTGAGTTGGTCGAGTCCCTCAAGACTCACCTATATCGCGATTCGTCGCTATCTTGCTTACGACATAGAGATGTCACCGGTGACCTGAGGGCATGGTATGCTTGGTCGAGTCCCTCGACGGTATATCATCAAATCAGACTCATCTTGTAACGAAGGTGTTGACTTAACCGAGCATCATGGTTGGTCGAGTCCCTCGAGGCCATGGTGATTCGGAGGCCGAACAGGACGGGAATCACAAGGAGTTGTGATCGGCAAGAGTTGCCTACCTTTTAGGCTTAGTGTGATTGGTCGAGTCCCTCGAGGTTACACTAAGACGCTGATTGGATCCTGATCCCCACTAGAAGTCTGCCGAAGACTTCCATTTCACGTGCTGAGGGTGTCGCGTGACTCGTTAGTAAAATAGTGGGAGCATATTAAGATAGAAGTCCATATCTTGATAGTTTATTTCTTGCAAAATCTGCATGTTATACATTTCTGCTGCATCTTTATTTTCAGAAAATGTTGCTTTCAAATCCCTTACGTGGCATACTTGATGTCAACCGCCTCACTGGTCCAAATTATACGAATTGGCTCCGTAACTTGAGAATTGTTCTCACAGCGGAGAAAATCGTGTACGTCCTTGATACAGTGATGCCTACGCCCAAAGAAGGGGCAAGCGAGGATGAGATCGCTCGCTACGTGAAGTACATTGATGACTCCACTCTTGCTCAGTGCTATATGTTGGGCTCTATGACTCCAGAGTTACAGAGACAACATGAAAAGATGGATGCCAGATCCATTCTCCTACATGTTCGCAAATTGTTTGAGGAACAGGGAAGGACTCAACGATATGAGATATCCAAGAGCCTTTTCCACGCTAGGATGACTGAGGGGACACCGGTTCAGAACCATGTCCTAAAGATGATTGAGTGGATAGAGAAACTCACAGGTCTAGGTATGGTCCTAGAGGATAACTTGTGTGTGGACATTGTGCTTCAGTCCCTACTAGATTCCTTTTCACAGTTCATAATGAATTTTAATATGAACAAGCTTGAGGTGACTCTCTCAGAGCTCCTCAATATGTTGAGGGAGGCATAGAGTACTATTAAGAAAGAGAAGCCAGTTCTCTACACTGGTGAGACCAGAAAGAAAAGGAAAGCAGAAAGGTCCCTTAAGAAGGGAAAGGGCAAGGGCAAATAAGGTAAAGCAAAGGTTGCTAAGAAAGACCCAACAAAGGACAAAGGCCAGTGCTTCCACTGTGGTAAAGATGGGCACTGGAAGAGAAACTGTAAAGAGTACCTTGCAGAAAGGGCGAAACAAAAGCTTGATGAAGCTTCAGGTACATTCATGATCAGTCTCCATTTGTCAGAATCTTATGATAACACATGGGTATTGGATACCGGTAGTGCTTATCATATATGCAATTCATTGCAGATTCTGACAAGGCCTAGGAGACTTGAAAGAGGCGAGATGGACCTCAAGATGGGTAATAGAGCAAAAGTTGCTGTAGTAGCTGTTGGCGAGGTCGCCTTACATCTGCATAGTGGAGCTTTTATTGCATTAGATGCATGTTATTTTGTTCCTTCTATTATCAAAAACATTATCTCCATTTCATGTTTAACAGTTAGTGGATATAAATTTGTTTTTGAGAACAATGGTTGTTCGATATTATTAGATGATAAGATCATCACGAAAGGAACATTGCATAATGGTTTATTTATGTTAGACACTACTCCACATATCATGAATGTAAATGTGTCCAAAAGGAAACGAGATGAGTTGAACAGTGCATACCTATGGCATTGTAGGCTAGGTCACATCCATGAAAGAAGGATTCAAAAGTTGCTAAATGATGGATATCTAGATCCATTCGACTATATGTCTTATGCAACTTGTGAGCCTTACATTCGTGGAAAATTGACCAACTCTCCATTTAGTGGAACTGGAGAGAGAGCCACTGAGTTGTTGGAACTCATACATAGTGATGTATGTGGATCCATGTCAACTCATGCCATTGGAGGTTACTCCTACTTCATTACATTTACTGATGATTTCTCAAGGTATGGATATGTGTACTTAATGAAGTACAAGTCCGAGGCCTTTAAGAAATTCAGAGAGTATAAGAATGAGGTGGAGAACCAGACTGGAAAGAGTATCAAAACTCTTCGATCAGATCGAGGAGGTGAATACTTAAGTACAGAGTTTACTCAGTTCCTCAAGGACCATGGGATATTATCCCAATGGACACCTCCTTACACACCTCAGCTCAATGGTGTCTCTGAAAGGAGAAATCGTACTTTATTAGATATGGTACGGTCCATGATGAGTTTCGCTGACCTACCCATCTCATTCTGGGGATATGCCCTAGAAACCGCAGCTTACCTTCTGAACAGAGTTCCAACTAAGTCGGTAGTGTCTACACCATATGAGATATGGAAAGGGAAGAAGCCTGATCTTAAGGTTGTTAAGATTTGGGGCTGCCCAGCCCACGTTAAAAGACACAACCCCGATAAGTTAGAATCAAGGACAGAGCGATGCAAATTTGTGGGATACCCCAAGGAAACTTGTGGGTATTACTTCTATCATCCCGAGGACAAAAAGGTCTTTGTAGCTAAGAGAGCAGTGTTCCTTGAGAAGGAACACATTCTTGACGGAGACAGTGAGAGAATGATAGAATTGAGCGAGGTTGGAGAACCAAGCTCAAGCACCACTCTACAGCCCGAGTCTGTTCAGGTACCTAATACACAAGTATCAACTTTACGCAGGTCTGATAGAGTATCCCATCCTCCTGAGAGATATGTGGGACATATTAGAGCAGAGGATGTAGAGGATATTGATCCTCAGACCTACGAGGAGGCTATTATGAGTATAGACTCCGGGAAGTGGCAAGAAGCCATGAATTCTGAGATGGATTCTATGCACTCCAATAAGGTTTGGAACCTAGTTGATGCGCCCGAAGGTATTGTACCCATCGGTTGCAAATGGATCTTTAAGAAAAAGATCGGAGTAGATGGAAAGGTAGAGACCTATAAAGCAAGGCTAATGGCTAAAGGGTATCGTCAAAGGCAAGGTGTTGACTACGATGAAACCTTTTCACCCGTAGCAATGCTAAAATCCATCAGAATTCTATTGGCTATTGCAGCACACTATGATTATGAGATCTGACAGATGGATGTGAAAACCGCATTCCTCAATGGGAACCTCGAGGAGGAGGTGTATATGATGCAACCTGAGGGATTCGTGTCCAATAACTACCCAGATAAAGTGTGTAGGTTGCTTAAATCCATTTATGGACTAAAGTAAGCTTCTCGAAGTTGGAACATAAGATTTGATGAGTCAATCAGATCTTGTGACTTCGTTAAGAACGAAGATGAGCCTTATGTATACAGAAAGGTAAGTGGGAGCGCTATCACCTTTTTGGTGTTATATGTGGATGACATCCTGATCATTGGGAATGATGTAGGAATGCTATCCATAGTAAAGACTTGGTTATCTAGACACTTCTCCATAAAGAACTTAGGGGAAGCATCATATATCTTGGGGATTAGAATCTATAGAGATAGATCCAAGAGGATGCTTGGCTTGTCCTAGTCCAGGTACATAGAAACCATTGTCAAAAGGTTTGGCATGGAAAATTCCAAAGGGCAAACATGAATATGATACCTTATGCCTCAGCAATAGGGTCTATCATGTATGCCATGCTATGTACTAGGCCTGATATAGCGCATGCTCTGAGTGTCACGAGCAGGTATCAGGCGGATCCAGGCTTGGAGCACTGGAAAGCAGTAAAGTGTATCCTTAAGTACTTGAGAAGGACTAAGGATCTTTTACTAGTATATGGAGGTAATAGCCTTAAGGTTGAAGGCTTCACTAACTCAAGTTTTCAGTCTGATGTCGATGATAGCAAGTCGAATTCAGGGTATGTGTACACCTTAAATGGAGGAGCAGTGTGCTGGAAGAGTTCCAAGCAAGATACCACTGCTGACTCGACCACAGAGGCGGAGTACATTGCTGCATCAGATGCAGTGAAGGAGGGAGTCTGGATGAAGAAGTTCATCACAGATTTGGGAGTCGATACAGATAGCGACAAGTCGACTTCCTTATATCGCGACAACAATGGGGTGATTACTCAAATAAGGGAACCCGGGTCTCATCAGAAGTGTTCTGAGGAGGTTCCAGCTTATAAGAGAGATCGTAACCCGAGGAGATGTAGTAGTGGAAAGAGTTCCATCCGAAGATAACATTGTCGATCCACTGACAAAGCCGTTGTCTCAGATTGTCTTTGAGCGTCACAGGGGTCTAATGGGGATCAGACACATAGGTGATTGGCTTTAGGTCAAGTGGGAGATTGCTAGTCATAGGTGCCCAGCAAGCCAATCACGTGAGTGATGGCGCGTGTGACTTGATACAGAATCTTTTTTGCTTATTATATTTTGGCGTATATCACTTTATAAATATTGCATAAATGCATACATATATTGTGATGTCCTTGGATTTGTGCAATGGGAATCGGATCGTGATGAGATCACGATAATGAGATCGATTCACCTTTAAACACACATCCTAAATAATCCCGGTCATAGGTTACTCGAGAGGGACATCGTGATAACCGGATAGACTGGTGTGCTGTATACCCGTCCATATGATGGATGTAGCTGGTCTCATAGCTGCTCGTGTAGGGACACTAGGGATACAGTACAGGTGCTCATTGGAGAATGAGTTCACTGATTGATCCGCTTACGGAATGCTGGATGGTTGATGATGCCTTATTGTCAGACAGCAATTCCGTAGTCCTAGTGGTGTATCTGGTCCTTAGACTTGAGACACTAAGGATGTCCTGTATGAGTGCTCCACTCTTTGATACCAGACTTATAGGTTTGGCTGTTCCCAGATCTAGTACAGCTGGTCATTGGGAGTGGTAGTCGACCTTACGAGGGCTATTGAGTGTCAATAGAGGATCATCCACTCTCGGCGTCATGAGAGGAATATCCTATGTGTTCTTGCTCAGACAAATCCCTGGCCAGGGTCATTCGGGTTGAGAGAGAAAGAGTTCTCCGGGAGAATCCGATTAGAGCAAGACTCGAGTAGAAACCGTATGGGTCTGACAGCACCATGCTCGATATACGGTCTCTGGGATATTAGATGGATGAGGGACTATAGGTACATGGTAACTGAGGACAGACAGGTCCAATGGATTGGATTCCCCTGTATCGTCTGGGGACTACGGCGTAGTGGCCTAGTACGTCCGTAGTCGATGAGTCGAGTGAATTATTATAGAGATAATAATTCACTGAGTTAGAAGGAGTTCTGACAGATATGACTCACGGCCAGCTCGATATTGGGCCTAGAGGGTCACACACATATGTTAGGCATTGCGATGAGTAGAGGTTCGAATATGAGATATCTGACGGAGCCCTTGTCTGATTGGATGCAGATCCAATACCCATTAGGGAAGGACCCATTAGGGTTTGACACGGGATCTCTATAAATAGGAGGGATTCACAGCCTCATAGGCTAGAGTCTTTGCTTGCCTTTCCTATTCTCCTCTCCCTCTCCACCTCAGAGTAGGCCTGGAGTTTTGAGGAGCGTCGTCGTAACCCTGCTGTGTGGATCACCGCTAGAGAGGAGGACGCTTGACCTCCTTCACCCTCTCCTAAGGATCTGCAAGGAAACAGGGATATACGATCTCCCTAGGTAACACAATCTCTATACGCAGTTTTATGTTTTGCGGATTTTTGCGCACCAATCTTCGCACGACGACGAACATCTTTTTGGGAATCAGGGATTTTTGTTTTCTTGTTCTTCCGCTGCGGATATGATGTCGCCCCCAATGATTTCCCAACAAAACCATCGTGGCACAATCTCTGAGACTATGTCAGGTGATGGTACCTCCTAGACCTAGTCTTCGAGACTGTCTAGGCGATGGTACCATCCAGTGTCAGGCTGTAGGTAGTGGTACCGCCCGTACCCTGAAATTTCGGGGGTTTGAATTTTAGGCTCCAAATTCGAATTCATTTGGGGCCTATAAATACATCAGTTATTCCTGCATGGATAAGGAAGAAATATTGAGCAAAACCCTATGATTCTAAAGTTGTAAACCTTAGAAAGTTGAGTTCCCTCCTCCCAAAGCTTAGAGAGAGTTCTAAGGGAGGTGTGAGAGGGATACCTTGTAAAAGAGGATTGTAAAAGGTTGTCTCCTAAACCTATGAAAAGGAAAAGAGGGTTGTAAAAGGGTAGTTAGTATTCGTCCATTGAAAGAAGACCGATAGTGGATGCCGGTAGCCTCGACGGAAGAGGAATCGGTGAAGTGGATGTAGGTCACGATGACCGAACCACTATAAAAATCTGGTTTACGTTTCTCTTGTGCAATTTACTTTATTTCAAACCACTTTACTTACTTTACATCCACTGTGCTCTTCTGTATGCTTTCAAAGTTAATACCTTTACGAAACGGTTTTTCATCGGAAACGGATTTAATCGCAACGAAGTTTTGAACCGACGTAATTTTTACCGCTGCACTAATTCACCCCCCCCCCCCCCCCTCTTAGTGTCAACTCTTTTCCTAACAACTGTATCAAGGACATATGCAATTTTCTCTACCGTGAGAACAATTCTCATGTTACGGAGCCAATCCATATAATTCAAACTAGTGAGGCGATTGACATCAAGTATGCCACGTAAGAGATTTGAAACCGATATTTTCTGAAAATAAAGATGTAGCGGAAATAAGAAATATACATATTTTATAAATAAATAAATAATCAAGATATGGATTTCTATCTTAATATACTCCCACTATTTTACTAACGAGTCACACGACACCCTCAACACGTGAAACGGAAGTCTCCGGCAGACTTCTAGTGGGGATCAGGATCCAATCAACATCTTAGTATGATCTCGAGGGACTCGACCAATCACATTAAGCCCAAAAGGTAGACAAGTATTGCCGATCACAACTCCTTCTGATTCCTGTCCTATTCGGCCTCTGAGCCACCATGGTCTCGAGAGACTCGACCAACCATGATGTTCGATTAAATCAACACCATCGTTACAAGATAAGTCTGATTCGATGATATACCCTCAAGGGACTCAACCAAGCATACTATATCCTCAGGTCACTAGTAATATCTTTATGTCATAGGCAAGATAACGAATCGCAATATATGTGAGTCTCGAGGGACTCGACCAACTCAACCTACATCGAGAATCGGTCCCTATCTATAACGATGGAAGGCCACGTGGGTCAATTTAATTACCTCACGTTTACCGACTTAATATTATCGAGAGAGGGGATTTTTGATTTGGTCTCCCAATATGACATGTCACACATATACATATTTAATATATATCTATATCACATACAAATATATATACATATTTAGTAAGTGTATAAGCAATTACACATCACATGAGCAATCACACCAGATGACTCTGCTCGCGGGCACTACCACCCCCGCAGGTGGCTCTGCTCGCGGGCGCATCGCCTGTAGGCGTCGCTACCCCACGGTGCCTCTGCTTGTGGGCACCACTTGTTGGGGCTCGCGTAAGTGACCGTCGAAAGCGAGCCTCGCCCCTACGGGCAACAACCCGAGGGCCCAACCCTCCAGTTGCCGCCCTTGCACACAGGCGCAATGCTTGCGCATAAGCGACGGTCGTTGCAGTAGCCCATAGGCCGCGGACCGGAAGCTACACACAAATGGTAGCACTACCATCTACGAGGGTTGCAACAATTGTTGCCCTTTCTCACTATTGCATCAACAATTTTGATGTCAAAAGCTTCTCCAAAACACAACACTCGTAGTTCAAAACCCATCTATCGCATGAACAACCTGGCTCTGATACCACTATAGGGAAATCTATGGGGCGATATCACATGCATAGCAGAAGAACATAAAATAAAATCCTCAATTTTCCAAAGATGTGTTCATCATCATGCGAAGATTGGTGCGCAAAATTCACGAAACTTAAAACTGCATATATTAAATATTGTGTTATCTAGGGAGATCATATATCCCTGAATCCCTACAGATCTCTAGAAGAGGGTGAAGTAGGTCAAGGTCCTCCTCTCTAATGGTGATCCACACAACAGGGCTACGACGATGCTCCTTAAAACTCCAGGCCTACTATCTAAGGAGGAGAATGGGAGGAGAATAGAAGATGACAACCCAAAAAGGCTATAGCTTATAAACCATTGGTTCTCTCCTATTTATAGAGGTCCCCTATCAACTTAACCCTAATGAATCCTACCTTATTGGGTATTGGATCTCCATCCAATTACCTAAGCCTCTTAGATTAGTGGATCTCTATCCAATAGTCTCTCATTGGCTCTTATTAGATCTCATACATAGGATCCAATAATTCAGTAGCTTATTAGATATCCAAAAAGATATGGGCTCTACTGGATATCTTATATCTGAACCTCTACTCATCGTAATGCTTACCATATGTGTGTGACCCTCTAGCCTAATATCGAGCTGGTCACAAGTTATACTTATCAGAACTTCTTCTAGCTTAGTGAATTATTATCTCCATAATAATTCACTCGACTCATCGACTACGGACGTACTAGGCCACTACGTCGTAGTCCCCAAACGATATAGAGGAATCCAATATATTAAACATGTCTATCCTCAGTTATCATATACCTATAGTCCTTCATCCATCTAATATCCCAAAGATTGTATACCAGGCATGGTGTTGTCAGACCCATACGATTTCTGCTCGAGTTTCGCTTTAATTAGATTCTCCTAGAGAACTCTTTCTCTCTCAATCTGAATGACCCTAGCTAGGGATTTATCTGAGCAAGAACACATGAGATATTTCTCTCATGACACCAAGAGTGGATGATCTTCTATCGACACTCAATAGTCCTCATAAGGTTGGCTACCACTCATGATGACCGGTTGTGCTAGATTTGAAAACTCCATACCTATAAGTCCGGTATCAAAGAATGGAGTACTCATATAGGATAACCTTGGTGTCTCAAGTCTAAGGAACATATACACCACTGGGATAACAGAATCACTGTTTGACAATAAGGCATCATCAACCATCTAGTATTTCGTAAGCGGATCAATCAGAGAACTCATTCTCCAATGAGCATATGTACTATATCCCTAGCATCCTTATACGAGCAACTATAAGACTAGCTGCATCCATCATATAGATGGGTATACAACACACTAGTCTATCCGGTTATCTCGATGTCCCTCTCGAGTAATATATGACCGAGATTATTTAATATCTATGTTTAAAGACGAATCGGTCTCATTATCATGATCTTATCATGATCCGATTCTCATTGCACAGATCCATGGACATCACAATATACAACAAGCAACAAGCAATATAAAGTGAGAAAATATCAAATAATAATAAGTAAAAAGATTACGTGTCAAGTCATACATGCCATCACTCACGTAATTGACTTGCAAGAAACTTATAACTAGCAAGAGGAAGACAGAGGACTGCCAACAAAAAGAGGTGAGGTGGTAGTGGTGATGGCGAAGGCGAAGGCAAAGGGGGCGATGTTATTAGGATTAAGAGCGGCACTAAGAGGGGGGGTGAATTAGTGTAGCGGAAAACTTTCACGATTTCAAAAGAATTTTTTCAATTAAAATGGATTCCAACGAAAATGGTTTCAATTTAATCTGTTTCTGAGATAATTTGAACTTGAAAGCTTTCATAAAATTAAAGCCAATCTCAGAAGATATTTACTTGAAAGCGTATGTAGGCGTAGTAAAAGCACAGTAAGGAGAAGAGGTAGTTTGCTATAAAAGTAAATTGCTCAAAATAAATACAAAACCAAGTTTTAGAGTGGTTCGGTCAATATGACCTACATCCACTTTCGGATTCCTCCTCCGACGAGGTCACCGGCGTCTGTTAAAGGCCTTCTTTCAATAGGTGAAGACCGAACACCTCTTTACAACACTTTCTCCTTTTCCCGGGTTTAGGAGATAAACCTTTACAAGTCTCACTCCTCTTTCTTGGATGGTTACAAGGCTAAGAGATGGAGGAGAACTCTAACTTTTACAACACTTTAAAACTCAAGAACTCAAGATTACGCTAATAGATTTTGTGCCCTTTCATATAAAAAAGGGTGGGGTTTTTATAGGCTCCAATGGCTTCAAAAATAGAGCTAAAAAGTATCTAATCTCGGATTTTCGAGGTCTTGACGGTACTACCGCCATTATTGGGCGGTACCACCACTTGACACTTGACATTGGGCGGTACTACCACTCAGTCTAGGTAGTACCGCCACATGACAGAGCTTGGAGACTAAGCTCTGGCAGTACCACCGCCTGACAGAGCTTGGAGACCGAGCTCTAGTGGTACCACCGCCTGATAGGGGTGGTACGATCATTGGTAGCAATAACTACCAGCGGTACCACCACCCAAACCACCTGGGAGACTGGGTCTTCTGGGCGGTGCCACCATCGGCCCTGGCGGTGCCACTGCCGGCCATATTTTCAGGGGCTAATTGGGATGTTCAATCTGACCCAAATCAGCCCTGTTAAGGGCCCAATTGGCCCCTAATTAAGTTAGTGGGATTACCTCCTAATTCTAACTTAATTTATACTTTAACTATGATAATTAAGACATGATCATAGCTCTTCTTATTCTGGTGCGTCAATTGCTCTTCCGGCAAGCTTCCGGCGTACTTCTGGTGAACATTCGATGAACTCTCGGTAATGCTCCGGCGGACTCCCGGCAAGCTCCTGGACTTTATAACGATCTTCTTGGTAAGTTCTGACGAGCTTCTTTGGCAAGTTCCTGGGCTTCTCGGTTGGTTCTGGCAGAACTTCCGACGAACGTCCGGACTTCCGACGAACTCTCGAACTCCCAACGTGATCTCGATCTTGACTCCGGCACAACACCTGCTTTATGTCTTACTGCTATCGTAGTTAATCCTGCACACTTTTCTTAACATATAAATTAGATCAAACAAATTACAATTGACTTTATTATCAAAATTCGAGATTCAACAATCTCTCCCTTTTTGATGATGACAATCAATTGATGACGGAGTTAACCTTAACTCCCCCTATCTATATGCCATACTTGAGAAAAGACATTCTTGAATTCAAGGCCTTTGAATTCAAGAAACAAATTGATTCATTTAAACTTATCAATACACACATCATGATTCCTATCATGATCTAACATTCTAAAGTGATGTCAAGGCATGATATCCATTTTTAAGTATGATATTTCAAATATAAAATATGACAAAGATAGTAATTCATCATTCTATGGCAAAGATATCAATTTGTAAAAATAGCAAATTAAGCTCTAGATATCTTATGAAAGAAATTTATCAAGCAAATATTTCAAGTATCTATGATGAAATACATTGCATACATTTGTCATTAATTTACCACATTTTGATATTATTTCTCCCCCTTTGTCATCAACAAAAAGGAGAACGATTCAACAATGCAAGTGTGGTAAAAATTCATACCACATTTCAATTTATATACCAATCATATTTCAAGCATTCATGACATGGTATCATTCAAAAGTTCTCACATTAAAAGTTATAAATATTAAAGAAATAGCTTCCATTAACTTCTTCCTTTTTATTTTTCAGCAAAACTTCCCATGAAGAAGGAGAGTAAGGAGGAAAATCCATTAAGAACTAACTTTGTGGGATGATTTGAATTAAGTCAAAAATGATAAAAGAGTTTCATTAAATTATGCTTCAATTTTCACAAGGATCAAGATATTTATGTGAAATCAACTCCTCATTCTTGCAAGTGTTCATCTCATAAAAAAATAAAGATTCTTCTTTCATTAAGAAAGAATTCATATGAAAGAATCATCATATGAAGGATAAAAGAAGTTTCAGTAAAGGAAATTCCATGAATGATCACATTAAATCCATTTCTCATTAAAAATTTACAAGAGATAAACCCGTGAGAGATGCATTTGTCAATTAATTTCATATATCAAAAATCATTAAGTGATGGAGCAAAGGTATGAAGTAAACTTGATATGGCATAAACTCATGAAAGCTCCATTCAAGAAGATAGTCCGAAAAAGAAATATAACAACTCATGCATTCGAAGAAATTAACATTCCTAACTCTGCAAATGATCATAATACATCAAGTCATAGATACCAACAATTAAATATATTAAGAAATTTATTCATTCAAAAGATATATCAAGTCTAATTCTTGGAGTGATATATTCATTAAAGTAAGCTCAGAATTTAACTATTAAGGTAAGTAGTATTTTAGGCATCAAAGCACAACATTGTGATCATCAAAATAAGTAGCATTTTAAGTTTACCACATTAAGGTAAATAACATATGATTATAACATAACAAAGAGGAATTATGTCCACTTCTTCTCAAATACATACACTGCTTATTCAAGTGGTGGAAAGTTCAAATGTATAAATAAAGTATTAAAATGTTGATGAATTTGCTACAACTCAGTTAAGATTTGATCTTGGCGTTGTTCAAGTCAATCTTATCGTTGTTCAAAACGATCCATCCGAGTCCCTATGTTGTCAATAGATAAGGGAGGTGCTTGCTCTACTGGAGGTGATTCCTCAAAGGGACCAGTTGGAGGAGATAAATTACCCCTAAAAATTAGTGTTTTAGGTTCTGGTTCTGGTTGAAGGGGATCAGTCCTTCTAGGTAGTTTAGTCCATATACCATTTCTGAATGTACATCTCATCCATCGAAGTAGATTTTTATTTATGCTACTAAATCTATCTAATTTTATAACTTCTTCATCGGGTGGAATGACAATATCATAGGCATGGAGTAGTCTTGTGATTAAGCCACCATATAGAAGCATCATGTCTTTTTTTGATATTTTAATCATGTTTTGTTGGATTAGGTAACCAAAATAATTGTTATGTCTCTTCATAATCCAATACATGGTACCTAGTTCCATCTGACTTACTTCATCATGATGATATTGCTTAGGGAGAATTATACTTATCAAAATGTGATGAAGTATTTTGGTGCTTAAAGGTAGTAAATGTTCGTAGTTTTTTGGAAGAATCGTTAAGTTATGATTGCCAAAAATTATTCCTAAGGCATCAACATAAGTAGTCCCAACTGTTTCATCATCCCATTGTCCTCTAAAATAACACCCTCTTTCTTTTACTGGAATTCCTATGATGTTGCAAATGGTTCTATCTGTAATGGGTAGGGTAGATAGGTAGATATCCTTTCATCTTCATCTACATATAAATTATTGTAAAATAGCCTAACAAGTCTAAGGTAGATAGGTTCACTCATTTGAAAGATTGGGAGAATGTCTAGATTAGCAAACCATTGAATAGGTTCTAAATCACTTAATTCGTCTAAATCAACATATTAACCCTTATGAACATGTCTAGACTCTATTGAAGGAAATTTTAGGACATGTTGATTAGAATCGAAAAGTAAGGAGTCATAATTTTCATCTAATCTCCTCTTCCCTTTGTCCCTAGAGGATTTTCTAGAAGCCATGAGTCTAAACACATAAATGATACTAAGAATTACACATAAGAGGCAAGATCTATTAATAAATTGAGAGAAGAGGTTTGAGAATTACCCTTGCAGTAATCTTCTTGAAAGGTTAAGATTGATCCTTAAATTTGAAGAAGAGGAGGGTTTCCTTGAGTTTCTAGAGGAGGATCAAGGAGAATGAGAGGTGGAGAGGTGTTTAGAGGTGTTTGGAGGAATGTAGGAGGGCTTGGGGTCGATTCTACCATCGGCCCTAAGTGCCTTTTTATATGACAGAGGCTGCGGGTGGTGGCACCGCTAGCTGGGCAGTGCTACCGCCTGCGAGCAGTGAGCACTACTCACATTGGTGTGTGGTGCTATAATAGGTGATTCCAATTTTGCAAGATTTTTATTGTTGTGAAGCACACAACTTTATTTACTTCATTATGTAAAAATTCGCATCATAAGAGAAGAAAATTCGTATTGAAGACTCTACGTTCATGATTCATCATATAAAATGCATACCATACTCAAACGTTATATTGAACTCGTATTGTAAAATGCCTGCCATAAGTTCATGATTCATCATTTGTATGCAAACATCGTAAAAACTTGTATGGAAAAATGCATATGGCTCATTGCGCACACTATAAGATCATGATTCAGGTGAATGGTCAAGAAAGTCTGAAAACAAAAATTTATCAAATTCATGATCTTGTTAGATAGTATTCAATCCGAAAAAAAAATTAGGAGGGAATGTATCCTAGAAATTTAGAACCCTAGAAGAAGTTAGAAAGGGAACTCATGCATAAGAATTTTCAGGTTTAAGAGATCAAGATCAAGTATTTATCACACAAGATTTCAAATAATTATTACATCATGATCTTATAAGTATTATTTTGTAACTAATAGTTTTAATTCTTATGATCCCCTTTTTATTATTTTGGCTAGAGAGCTTTATGGGTTATTTTGGATTTTTGGTCATAAGCCTTGAGCATCTAAAATCAAAGTATCATCTCTTGCTCCTAGCTTATGATGGTACATTTTTCTACAAAAAGAGATGATTTTTAGGTACTCATTTGACCTTGGGTGCTTCAAAAATCGATCTACATAGTTTATCATGTTGCATTGAGTCATTTGAGATTCTTTTAGGAACCCAAATTAATTTATGTAGACTATATTTCTTGAATAGACAATGATAAGCTACATGCCCAAATTTGCAACAAAAGTTGCATTTGTTTTGGGGTGAGACATGCAAAGTAGGGCATTTAACAAAGGTGGTTAGATTTTGGTGAGAGCTACTTACAAATCTGATTCTGCCTTTTCTATGAACGTGACCCTTGTTGGCAAGGATCATGTTTAAGGAATTGCTACCAATCTCAAATTTTTTTAAGGTTTCTTTGAGTAGCAAGTTGTCCTTTCTAAGTGTTTCTACTTCATGGCATTTCGTATATGGAGCTAAACTATCATTATGCTCAACTTTTAATCAATTATAATCATTAACAAGAGAATCATGCTCCTTTTTTAATAATTTATATTTTTTACTAATTGATTTACATTCATCAAATAAATCATGAAAAGCATTTAATAGTTTATCAAATGATATATTTGCATCAATTGAACTTGTTACCTCATCTCCAATGGCCATTATTAGATCATAGTGAGCAACTTGCTTGGTGATGGTAGGCTCCTCTTCTTCGGATGCACTTGAGTCATCCCATGTAGCTTTGAGAGCCTTCTTCTTTGGTTGTCTTCTCTTTGCTTGAGGACATTCACTCTTGAAATATCCTAGCTTCTTGCATTCATAACATATTACTTGTTCTTTCTTAGGTTTAAATTTTTTTTTAGTATTATTTTTTTAATTTATTTCCTTTTATGAATCTTTTGAACTTTTTTGTTAAGAGTGCTACATCATCATCAAAGTCCTCATTACTTGAATTTTCTTTCAAGTGGTCTTCTTATGTTCTTAGTGTTATATCCTTCCTGTTCCTTGGAAGGGTGTCCTCAAGCTCTTCATGAGCTTTACATGTCATTTCATAGGTTATTAGTGACCCAATTAGTTCTTCAAGAGGAAAATTATTTAGATCTTTGACCTCTTAAATGGCCGTTACTTAAGGGTCCCAACTCTTTAGAAGGGATCTTAAAATTTTATTAACCATTTTAAAATCCGAGAAACCTTTACCAAGTCCTTTTAGACCATTGACGACATCCGTAAATCAGATGTACATATCTCCAATCGTCTCACTTAGTTTCATTCGAAACAACTCATAAGGATGCACTAGAAGGTTAATTTTTGACTCCTTCACTCTACTAGTGCCTTCATGAGTCACTTTGAGTATGTGTCAAATGTCAAAAGTCGTTTCACAAATCGATACTCGATTAAACTCGTTTTTATCTAATGCACAAAATAAGGCATTCATAGCCTTTGCGTTTAAAGCGAAAGTCTTCTTCTCCAATTCATTCTAATCGTTCATTGGAAGAGAAGACTTTTGAAAGTCATTTTCTATAATATTCCATATTTCGAAATCCATTGAAATTAGGAAGATCCTCATTCTAGGCTTCCAATATGTGTAATTCGTCTCATTGAACATGGACGGACATGTAATTGAATGACCCTCTAGGTTGCCGGCAAATGCTATCTCTCTTGGGTATAAAATCAAATGAGAGTGAACCTTACTCTGATACTAATTGTTAGGATCAAGAGCGGCACTAGGGGGGATGAATTAGTATAGTGGAAAACTTTCATGATTTCAAAAGACTTATTTCGATTAAAACTGATTCTAACGAAAATGGTTTCGATTTAATCCGTTTCGGAGAGAATTTGAACTTGAAAGCTTTCGTAAAATTAAAGTCGATCTCGAAAGGTGTTTACTTGAAAGCGTATGTAGGCGTAGTAAAAGCATGGTAAGGAGAAGAGGCAGTTTGCTATAAAAGTAAATTGCTCAAAATAAATACAAACCAAGTTTTAGAGTGGTTCGGTCAATGTGACCAACATCCACTTTCGGATTCCTCCTCCGACAAGGTCACCAACATCCACTAAAGGTCTTCCTTCAATAGGTGAAGACCGAACACCTCTTTACAGCACTTTCTCCTTTTCTCGAGTTTAGGAGATGAACCCTTACAAGCTTCACTCCTCTTTCTTGGATGGTTACAAGACTAAGAGATGAAGGAGGGCAACTCTAACTTTTACAACACTTTAAGACTCAAGAACTCAAGATTATGCCAATATGTTTCGTGCCCTTTCATCTAGAAAAGGGTAAAGTTTTTATAGGCCCCAATGGCTTCAAAAATGAAGCCAAAAAGTGTATAATCTCGAATTTCCGGGGTCTTGGCAGTACCACCGCCTGACACTTGACACTAGGCGGTACTACCGCTCAGTCTGGGCGGTACTACCGCTCAGTCTGGGCGGTACCACTACCTGACAGAGCTCCAAGACCGAGCTTTGGCGGTACCACCGCCTAACAAGGGCGGTACCACCGCTGGCAATAATAACTGCCGGTGGTACCACTGCCTAGACCACCTGGGAGACTAGGTCTTCTAGGCGGTGCCACCGCCGACCCTATTTTTAGGGGCTGATTGGGCTATTCAATTCGGCCCAAATCAGCCCTGTTAGGGGCCCAATTGGCCCTTAATTAGGTTAGTGGGATTACCTCCCAATTCTAACTTAATTTATGCTCTAACTACGATAATTAAGATATGATCACAACTCTTCTTATTCTGGTGCATCAATTGCTCTTCTAGCGAGCTTCCAGCGTACTTCCGGTGAACATCCGACGAACTCTCGGCAATGCTCTGACGGACTCTCGACAAGCTCTTGGACTTTACGATGATCTTCTTGGCAAGTTTCGACGAGCTTCTTTGGCAAGCTCCTGGGCTTCTCGGTTGGTTCCAACAAAACTTTTGACGAACGTCCAGACTTTCAACGAACTCTCGAACTCCCAATATGAACTCGATCTTGACTCTGGCACAACACCTGCTTTATGTTTTACTGCTATCGTAGTTAATCTTGCACATTTTTCTCAACATATAGATTAGATCAAACAAATTATAATTGGCTTCATCATCAAAATCTGAGGTTCGATGCCACTCGTGGTGGGAGCAGGGGGTGGAGGCGATGAGTGGGCGCCACTCGTGGTGGGTAGCTAGTAGAAGACCAAGCGGCATTTTCATCACTTTAGAGAAAAAACAGAATACCGTTATGTAAAACCTAATTAGGGAGAGCCATTAAGTAAAAAAACCTAATAATAAAAGTTTTATTAGGTAAAATATTAATTTTATAAAAATACTTTGAACTAATGGTCAACTTATAGTTATATGAGAGAGAGAGAGAGAGAGTTTCTTTTATAAGAATATGAACTAATATTTATAGAAAATAAGTATAAAAAGATGCTTATTTTGAGGAATATATATAGCATGATTTTTTGAAAGAAATCTCAATTTTTGAGATTTTTTTTTATATATGACGTCCCTCATTTCGAACTATCTAAAGAGAGTCTCTATTTCTTAAAATGATAAAAATACACTGACAGGTTTAATTTTTAAGTTTTCTATCGAAATCTAGCCAGACCGAATTAGTCAAACCAGTTTGATATGGTGTCAAACCAAATCAATTATAAATATTTTGGAATAGAATTATAATATTTTTGATTTAATTGAATAAGTTAAACTATTTCTATATTAATTAATTTAAATTCTCATAAATTTTAATAAATTTTATTATATTTATTAAAATTTTATAAATTATTTTAGGGTTTGAGATATATATTTGTTATTACTTTAAAAATAAAAAAAATTCAACTCGATCGGTTCATCTTATGGATTAATCCAATACAAATTGAACTGGCTGTCCTATCAAGGGTATTTTCGACACTATGGTATCAAAGGAATTTTCGACACCAAGGGAAAAGAGGAGACATTTAAAAAAAAATCTAAAATAAAAAGTATATATATATATATATATATATAATTTTACTTAAATATATAATAGCAACAAAACCGGGCCTTTTATCTTTTTGTTAGATAACGCAAAGTAAACTAGTAGAGAGTGAAATAACCTTGTATAAAAAAATAAAAAAAATGAAAAAAAAAGCCTAGAAAATTCTCTAACAATCTGAAATAGTCAAATTGGTTATCTGTACCCATTTATAACTCACCGACTCCTGCCGATCTTGTAATTGGACGACAAGGGGCCCGCATTACTTACTTTTGTAGGCTCTATATTTCTGGGGTTCGGAGCCAAGCCAAGCCGAGAGTGAGCTGTGCGTTTCCGGCTTCGTTAAATTGCCGGTCCCACGCGTGTCCATAGATGTCGAACAGCTGTTACTTGAGGCGATCAAATTAGGGTTTGAGAAACAAGAAAGCGGCTCTCGATGGGGCTGAACAGATTAGTATCCGCGAATCGCCTGCTTAAACGCACGGTATCCCAACCCGATTTTGAAATTTTGATCTGAGAAAACAATGTAGATGTCATTTCTTATGCCAATTTTTCGTCTTTTTGTCGGTTTTGTTGCTGGATTAGCGATGGCATTGCACCAGAGGGTATAGTGCACATGCTCCGAAAGGCCCATCGCTCGATGGAGTTAAAGATATTATCGCCGTTGCTTCAGGCAAGGGCGGCGTCGGGAAGTCCACGACTGCAGGTCTAGTTCGTTGCTTCTGGTTTGGTTCTTTTTGTGGATTTCACAGGTTGTTCTTTTGTCTCCTACACATTGTCTAGTGTTGGTTTATGATTTCAGGAGCAGGAGTCATATAGGTTCTCGTTGCGCTAAGCATTTTGTATTACAAAACATTTTGTTCAATTTTGCTCTCATATGGCTTTGCTTGCCATGGAAGAGCAAAGATACTTCCATATGCAATTTTGTTGTGGTTGGAAATATTAGCAAAAGGTCTTTTTGGTTCTTTTGACAGTTATTTGCTTCTTCGCTATGATGCGAGTCATTTGGTATGAGAGGTCTGAATTGATTTGTCGGTTTATATATACATACACATTAAAAACCAGGATATTACGATAGAATTTAGAATTATTGATGACCATTTTGATTCCATTTCTGTCCTTTCCAGGTTGTTGTTCCTTTGACTTAGATGAACCATTCAATGATCTTGGCCTTTAAAAGAAAATCACATTACAAAGAACAATACTCAAACGGTGAATTTTTGTCCTTGGATGTTCCGAAAATTTATTTTTATGCTTTGCAACAATTGATATATGATCTGCATATTTCTTGAATGGACTTTCTACAGCTGAAGAACTGAGTTGTTTATCTGATATGGGTTGATGCTTTTTCACCCTTGTTTGATCGAATTGTTATTGAAATGCAAGTTTTTATGTGAGCTGTATACACTGACCGACATATAAATTAAAACAAATCTTTGATAGTATTACTTATAAGGTAGTCATGTTTCTAATTATGTGTATGCACAATTTGTTTATATGCCTTTTTATTTTTTGCTTAGTTTTATGCCTTTATGTTTTGCACTCGCATATATGACTGTGTTATGAAATTGTTATTGTTGATTCTTCTGAAGAAAAGGGCTGTCATGAAAATCACTTACGTTTCTGCTTTTTGTTCATTTTTCCAGTTAATTTGGCAGTTGCACTTGCTAATGCATGTCAACTCAAAGTAGGTCTACTAGATGCTGACATATATGGGCCATCTGTTCCTACAATGATGAATCTCCAGGGAAAGCCAGAAGTGAGTAAAGGTGTTATTCTCTTTTTTCTTGTGGTATTTTACACTTCTACAGCAGTGCCTTATAATTATTAAATTACCATTGTGTCTTTTAGGTGGGAAAATTTGTCCTATCATAGATAGATTAAATAATATTTTGTTGGTTATTAACTGGCTAACATCTTACCATTGTCTCCATTGCAATGCTTGATATTGTAAAAGAGTGTTAGCCATGGTAGGGTGCGCTGCACCATCACATTTGTCTGGTTGCAGTATTAGCCATCATTTTTATTAATTTAATCCCAAGGCAAATTCAGCTCAGAAGTTTTGTTTGTTGTCACAATACTCTGTGCTTTGAAGTTATAGTTCATCTCCTTTTAGAGAGTAATAGATGCTTATATATACATATCCATGAGGTCACTTGTTGTTATGCAAGGTAACCATATAATCACATCCAAGGTTCGCAATATCGTACCGTACCGGAGTTTCGACCTGGGCTCGGTACCGGTACGGTACGGTATACCGCTCGGTACACCCAGGTGTACCGAGCGGTATATTCAGGCGTGCCGAGCATTGTAGCAATGCTACAGTGCTACAGTACTGTTACAGTAACGGACCGGTAACTGTCGGACCGCGTACCGGAAGCCTGTCGGACCGGCACGTACCGCCCGTATCGGGCGGTACGGACCGGTACTGCAAACCATGATCACATCCACATATGCACATAGCATGTTCTTTGTAAAACTGGTTGTCGCCTATATTGTGTCTTTGTGTTTTCTTTATTTTCCTGAGAGAGTTTATTGGGCCACATCTTTTCCCCAAGTTGTACTAGACCATTTCATTAGAACTAATGTTACATCTTTGGAATCAGAATTAACTGACATATAACTGGGATGCATTATTGTTGAACTATCTGCATCACTAATATCAAATTCATAAGGCATAGTGTAATCACCGATAATTTCTCCCTTAACATAAATTAATTACTATAAATGATATATTGCTTTATTATTAACTTCTATATTTCTGTATTATAGTTAAGGAAATAATTAAATTTGGTTTCCTTAATCACTTGGATAAGTTAGGAATTCTACTAATCAATTAAATTATTAATTGATTTATTTCCTAATGAGTGATTTAATATTTAGGAAGTAAATAGTTTACATTCCATTTTTATGTGTGAATTATAAGAAATAAATATTATATTACTTTTTTGTATGTGCAAGCAAATGTAAAATAAATTAAAAATAAAAATTAAATTATTATTTACCTTTCGGGGAGATCTCATCTTCTTCTATATAAAGGGACTACTCATCCCTCATTCTCTACTAAGCCTAATACTAGGAGGATTGAGGAGATGCTACGGGCCCATCATAGTGTGGAGCCACCAATGAACATAGTCTAGTAGATTCACATCAAGTATGGTCTCTCATAATATTTAATCATATTGATTTCTTGATGTATGCGTGAGTGATTGAATGAGTGTAAATAAATGATCATGAATGTTTATGTATCCCTGCCGAGGGTAGGTATGGCGATTCCCTTCGGGGATTAGTTGGCCGTCAGACGTGATGGTTAGACGGTTCCTCCATCCGCTGTTGGGAGGAACGTGTCCCCACTTGGGCGGGTGAGGGATACCACTCCATCCACTGTTGGGAGTGCGATATGGATTATCTCCATTCGCTGTTGGGAGGAATCCATCCCGTGGAATATGCCTCTCTATTCGCTGTTGGGAGAGTTTACCATTGGGTGATGTACACCTTTGTTATTATGTATGTGTTGCATGTGGTTGATGCATGATTTTGTTTGTTATGTAAGAAATTATCATCATTTTTCTGATGCATAAGTTTTATGATGAATAGATATATTTTCATATTAAATTATTGATATTTGTTTATATTTCATGAATATTGAAGATTATTTTTATGATTTTTCTGAGGTTCCTACCAGCATGTGTGGTTGTTGATGTGTTTTTATTTTATATTTATTTTCAGAGTAAATAGATTTGAAGCTTGGGTTGAAGAGACTTGTGACCCTGTGAAGAAGATGTCATTTTTCTAGCTAATAGCTTATTTACTATTGTAAAGGCAATGATTTGAATTCAAAGACGAATGAAAAGAAAAGGAGGAAGTTTATTATGTAAATTATGGATAATAAATTACTGATTTATTATTCTTTTTATAAATTCGGGATGTGACAAATTTAATGGTATCAGAGCAATGATTTTGTGGACCTATTGGAATATGGGATCCTAGGACTGGAATATTAGATGACCCAATTAGTGTTTGGGATTTAGATTTTGAGAATTAGATTAAATACAATATATATTTAAGATATTATGACCATTTTTAGTCAAATATAATTTTCTTTATAAAAATAGTTGATTAAAGATTTTACTTGAATTTCGTTAAATGACTTGAAATAGGATTATAGAAGGTCAAAATTTTAATTTTTCTCTAAATTAAAATAAGTGTCATATTAGTTTATCTTATAAACTCTCATAAGATTTTATATTTTGAATATGATTTTTCCATGATCTTCTTGTCCCCTTTTTGAAAAGTAGATTAGGGATATTAATTTAATTATAGAATATTTATTTTATTTTTGAGATATATATGACTTAGTTATTCATTAAGATTATAGTAAGTTTTAGTTATCCTCTTAATGTAAAAGTTTTGATAATTTTAAGTGCAAAAATTTTATAGGAACTTTATAAATATAAATATAAAGTATTTACCTTTATAATTTTTGTTACTATATATTATTCTTAAAATTGAGATTAAATTTGACATATGCTAGGATGGTTTGTAGAAGTTATTGTTGACATTAATAAAATATGTGACTTTGAAGTTAGAATACATTTGATCGTGCATTGATATTTAAACTTAATTGTATGAGTAATTAATTTAAATATAATTTTGATTTAATGTAAAATTAATTATCAGATATTATTTGTTTAATGAAATGATGAGTTTAATGAGAATTAGATATAATGTTATTTCTTTGACATATATAAAATATAAATCATTCGAAATTATAAAAGAATATACGTTGAATAGTTGGATAAATTTTCATCATTTCAATTGCTTTTGTTGAGTTGTACCTTAACTTATATTTTATGTCAACAATCAATTAATTTTTAAAACTTAAAAATTTTATTGATTTATTAGATATAGAATTTGATATACTTGGGTAATCTAAAACCAAATTTATTCAATAAGTTTCATTAATCTGTCATATATTTTATGTTAAAAATATATAAATATATATTTCTGACTGAAAAGTTTTCGAGTGTTACATTTAATTAAAATATTTTTCAAGCTAATTTAGTTTTGTCCTACTTAGTATTTCAAAAGCTAACTATATTGATTAATGTTATTTTTAATCAAATTTAGAGACCAAATTTCTATTAAGTGGGGGAGAAATGTAATCATCGATAATTTCTCCCTTAACATAAATTAATTACTATAAATGATATATTGCTTTATTATTAACTTCTATATTTGTGTATTATAGTTAAAGAAATAATTAAATTTGATTTCCTTAATCACATGGATAAGTTAGGAATTCTACTAATCAATTAAATTATTAATTGATTTATTTCCTAACGAGTGATTTGATATTTAGGAAGTAAATAGTTTACATTTTATTTTTGTGTGTGAACTATAAGAAATAAATATTATATTACTTTTTTGTGTGTAAAAACAAATGTAAAATAAATTAAATATAAAAATTAAATTATTACTTACATTTCGGGGAGATCTCATCTTCTCCTATATAAAGGGACTACTCATCCCTCATTCTCTACTAAGCCTAACAATAGGAGGATTGAGGAGATGACCTTCCGAGGAGATGATATCAAGGAAGGGATAATCGAAGAGAGGTAGGATCCTTTCTTTTTAATTAGCTTTGATTTGTGTTTTGAAATCTTAACGTTGAGATTGTTATAATTTTATAATGAATGATGATGTTTTAATTTCGAAATTTCATGATTTATAAATAATAATAATTGATTTGTGATGTTAGACTGATTATTTGATTTGTATTGATCTTTTAAGCTTAAGTGAATTTTTAATATTGATTTAATTATTAAAATTCTTATTTAGTATAATAGTTCTAATTTATTTAATTAGTTATATCTATGTTTCAAGAATTATGTGTGAATTTCTGTAATGTAATTAGTTTTAAATTTTAGATCATGAATGTAAAGTTTTAATTAATATATTTGAGTAATTCTTTAATAATTCTAAATATTGAAATCTAATTTGATAAGAGGAGTCTAATTGGCGTCTGACTTGAGTCAAGTTGATCGATCAGATCGAATCGACTCAGACTATGTGGTCATGTATAACCTAGCTTATGTGACTAAGTACAACCTAGCCCATGTAGTCAGGCATGACCCAACCCATGTGGCTAGGTACGATCTAGTCCATATGGCCATGTATGACCCAGCCCATGCGGTAAGATACGACGACCCAATCATGTGGTTAGGTATGGGCCAACTCATGTGACTAGGTACAATCCAGTCTATGTGGCCATGTATAACCCAACTCATATAGTAAGGTACGACCTAACCATGTGGCTAAGCATGTGCCAGCTTATGCGGCTAGGTACAACTCAGTCTAGGTGGTCAGATACGACCCCAACTCATGTGTCTAGGATCAACTCGTGAGCCAAGCATGGCCTAGTTCAATGGTAAGGCCCAGCCCAACTTATAAGTGAGGCTTAGTCTAGTCCATGAAGTTAAGCCTGCCCAGCTACGCGATTGACATTAGACATTTCGTCGCTCCTTTTATATAGCCGGTCGTACCTCAACTCAACCTAGTATTTGGAACAAGTATATGCAATGTATATGACCCGCTCAAGACTTAGGTGGGTTGGTTCGGTTTGGGTTAGCACTATACGACATAGTCCAATCTTCCTCTCTATTGGTTTGAGCTCATTAATTGATGAAATCAAACAGGTTTGATAAGTTAAAGTCGATTTCAAGTGATTCCAAACTAACTTGACTAGTTCAAACCGATTTGACCTAATCGAGATCAATTAAATCTAAATTAGATCGGTTTAGGGTGATTCCAGACCGGTTCTATAAGGATTTGATATTGGTTCCGTTAGATCATAATCAAATTGAATTTGGTTTAAGTCAATTGAGCTATTCCAATTAGGGTTTTGATTGATTGAGGATTATTGAGATATTGATGTTTAATGCTTTTATGATTTGATGAATTTAAAGGTTTTATTTGAAGGTGTCGTTTGAAAATGATTATTGATTTTCTATGTTTATGATATTGATATGATAAGTATCATATAGTAGATGTGACTAGACTAGTAGTTCACATTGGGAGTGCAACCTGTGAAAGGAGCTACGGGCCTATCATAGTGTGGAGCCACCAATGAACATAGTCTAGTAGATTTACATCAAGTATGGTCTCTCATAATATTTAATCATATTGATTTCTTGATGTATGCGTGAGTGATTGAATGAGTATAAATAAATGATCATGAATGTTTATGTATCCTTGCCGAGGTCAGGTATGGCGATTCCCTTCGGGGATTAGCTGGCCGTCAGACGTGATGGTTAGACTGTTCCACCATCCGTTGTTGGGAGGAACGTGTCCCCACTTGGGCGGGTGAGGGATATCACTCCATCCGCTGTTGGGAGTGCGATATGGATTATCTCCATTCGCCATTGGAAGGAATCCATCCCGTGGAATATGCCTCTCCATCCGCTATTGGGAGAGTTTACCATTGGGTGATGTACGTCTTTGTTATTATGTATGTGTTGCTTGTGGCTGATGCATGATTTTGTTTATTATGTAAGAAATTATCATCATTTTTCTGATGCATAAGTTTTATGATGAATAGATATATTTTCATATTAAATTATTGATATTTGTTTATATTTCATGAATATTGAAGATTATTTTTATGATTTTTCCGAGGTTTCTACCAACATGTGTGGTTGCTGATGTGTTTTTATTTTATTTTTATTTTCAGAATAATATACTATTATTTAATAGATTTGAAGCTTGGGTGGAAGAGACTTGTGACCTTGTGAAGAAGATGTCATTTTTCTAGCTAATAGCTTATTTACTATTGTAAAGACAATGATTTGAATTCAAAGACGAATGAAAAGAAAAGGAGGGAGTTTATTATGTAAATT
Organism: Musa acuminata AAA Group; assembly: GCF_036884655.1. Taxonomy (NCBI): domain Eukaryota; kingdom Viridiplantae; phylum Streptophyta; class Magnoliopsida; order Zingiberales; family Musaceae; genus Musa; species Musa acuminata. The sequence goes on from NC_088349.1 coordinate 20,023,345, forward strand.
ATGGATAATAAATTACTGATTTATTATTCTTTTTATAAATTCGGGATGTGACACATAGTCATTGATGTAGCCTGGTCTTTTTATTGCTTGATCCAGTGTTCCTCTCAATTATATCAATTATCAAATTTGTCTTTGCAGATATGAAGATGATCCCTGTTGAAAACCATGGAGTTCGATGTATGTCCATTGGGTTTCTTGTCGACAAGGATGCACCAATTGTATGGAGAGGTCCTATGGTTTGTTTATGCATCTGTCCTTGTTTTTCCTTATTGTGTTCTTTGAGATTCATCACTTATATTTATTTTATGCTTCTACTAGACATTATTGGAGTTGCTTCATTAGTTTTTGTTTCTGTTTTTTTCATTAAATTTCATAGTAATTGGCCAAGTGCTTCTCATTCTTAAATCAATTATTTTGCGTAGTTACATGATGTCTTGATCGTCAGCTAGTAGTTTGTCTATCTTACTTTAGTTTGTGGTTTTGATACCAAACCAGAAGATAAGCAACATTAAGTATTGTTCGAAGCTAGTAAGAGAGACAGATGTCCAATGGAGCATAGGCAAAATACCTGCATAATAGTTGGTTGGTGGAGACTGTACAAGTGTTTAGGACTGTTTGGCGCACAAGGTAATGGTGCTGCTGCATCTGCTGGCTTAGTTATGTTGAAACAATGTGTCCAGAGCTTACTGGGACCAGAGACCTGGTCCCACCGCATCTCTTACCTACACCAATCCAGCCAAGAGCTGTACCTAGTTGGTCATTGTACGGCTTCATTTGACCTTTTCAAGGCTTGAGAGCTGTTTTGTGAATCTGCTCCTTTCCAACTAGGGCAGCTCATGGTGATGAGTCACATGAGACACTGCATCTTGGCTTGGAAGGTCAACAAGGATTCTGGCACGAACTTGGAGACGAACATCTCCTATTTTCTGCAGGGGATAACCTGTATCAAAAACTTGGAAAGACTAAATTGTGTGTTGATTAAAGGAGCCAACAGACTCTAAGACAATAGTCTTTAGACAGCTAGGGACTTGACTGGAAACTCAAGGAAGCAGCAGGACAGAATTACAAAAGGAGGTAAATGTAGCAGTTACTATATTGTCGTGGTTACTGTCGCAGGTCACAATAGAGCATAGATCCTGTAGCATTTTACCATAGAAGTTGCTATATATGAACATTAATCACTATATAATTTGGAAGATGAATTATTATAGTGAAGAATGAGTTATAATAGGATTGATGTAGTAATCAAGGTCTGCCATACCGAAGTATGCCGCCCGTATCGGTCCGATAGGTTATCGGTACGCGGACCTCCCAGTATCGCTACAGTGTTACAGTGCTACAGGCTAATACTGTAGCACTGCTACAGTATGAAAATAAAAAATTATTCGGTACACCAGGGTGTACCGCTCGATATGCCCTGATGTACCGCTCGGTACACTGGTACCGTACCATACCATACCGAGCCCGGGTCGAAACGCCGGTATGGTATGGTACAGTACAGCGAACCTTGGTAGTAATAGCCATATACATGAGACGCTATAAACTTTAAGGCCATACATAATAAACATAGTTTAGTGTGTTGTTATCTTGGGCACTTTTTAGAATTGGAGAAAAAATTGTTAGAGGTGTGAATTATAATAAATTTTCTATCGGAGAGAAATGATTACTGTGGCTTCTTCAATTATCCTTATCTTCTATGGACAGCATCCTTTACCATCCAAATCTTAAATGGTAGTATGCAGAGGACACTATCTAATGATGCTTCTAGAACATCCTTCCCGTGTCAATTACTAGTTTATGATCATCAGAATATGTTTCTCTGTTTGGATGTGCAGGAAAGTAGCGTATTACAAAGTCTATACTGACATGCATCTATTGATGGCTTCAGAAAGTTTTATCATACATACGTTGCCATAGATAACTGCAACATACCCAGATTATTTATTTTCCCTCAGTCCATACAGGTGTATAAGCATTACAGAAGAAATTTGAGTAGACCACTATAATGACAACACCTTCAGACAATTTTAACATTGAGAGAGCATACCATGTATCCGTATTTCGGAATGAATCATATTCTTAATAGTCTAGACATGGACCGATGTGGTTCCAATACACAAAATTGATTTCCTTGATTAACATTGTGATTTTTGGTATTGTTGGCCTGGTCTCTTCTCACATTATATTGGATATCTTGGTTTACTAAATATGGTACTACAATGACACAAGCTGCTTGTTTAAACCACCATTAAGGATATGTATTTATTGGATAACTAAACTAGATATATGGATTAGTACCTCTCAGTATATTATTTTCTGGTATTATGATGACACAAGCTACTTGTTTAAATCACCATCAAGGATATGTATTTATTTGGAAAAGTTCTTAATTTTTCATTTTAGCATTTGTTGGAACAGCTATTTATATGATATTTTCGTTTTGACTTTTTCAAAACTCCTAATATGTTTATTTATATTGGTTTTGTGACTTTAAGCTATTATTACTCTCATGTCAGTAAGAATCACTATTTACTGAATTCATCACACCTATAGGCTATTTTTAACTTCTAACATCATGTGGTTGACTCAACTTCAAAAATCATTATTATTACTCTTATGTCAGTAAGAATCACTATTTACTGAATTCATCACATCTATAGGCTATTTTTAACTTCTAACATCGTGTGGTTGACTCAACTTCAAAAATCATTGTTATGTTTAAGGGTTGGTTAGTGCAGAAATGGTTCACTGGTATGAATAGACAATATTCGATGTAGACAATGTTCCCATCTTTAAGGAGACTTTATTGTTTCTTGTGTAATGAATTTTATTGTAACTAACATTCAACCAAATACAATTGCAGGTAATGAGTGCTCTTGAGAAAATGACAAGAGGAGTTGCTTGGGGAGACCTTGATATCCTTGTTGTTGACATGCCTCCTGGCACTGGAGATGCTCAGCTGTCAATATCCCAAAGACTGCAGTTATCTGGTACTTAGAATAGATTAAGTGATCTATAGGTTAGATGTTTCTTCATTTAGCATCTGCAAAATTTGTTCACATTCGTTAAAATTCAATAATAATTTTTATATTTTATTTTGCTATTCTTTTATAGATACAGGGCATTCTTTCATTGTGGAAACTAGATCTTCTTTGTGAACTACATGAAACTTTGGTTTATGCTGATTGATCTATACCATTAATATTCATGACGCAAGTTCAAAGATGATCCAAAGGAATTTTATGATTTAGTCAAATTACTTATTAAGTGTTTATCGAACATGTTAAATGCTTCTTGATGGTGTTATATTGAAATGCATAATGGTTTTGTTCAAGGAAGTAACCTAACCTATACAGTACATGGATAAAGATTCATATTCCATAACTCATACAGAAACCAAATAAAGAATTTGAACCAACCAGTCACCAGTAAACAAGCACCAGTTACACATCTTCTTAAGTGTCATTGTCTGATATGGGCAATACTACTTGTTTAATAGCTCAAGTGTGTAAGGATTTTACATTGTGTTAGTGTCTGAATTGGTCATCAATCCACATCACAATGTCGAGCCGACATGATCAGGTGCTGGAAACTATTATTGTGTAAGTCGACTGATCAGCCGACTTGATCAGTTATCGTGCAAGGAAGTTAACTAACCCATACAGTACATGGATAAAGATCCATATTTTGTAACTCATACAGAAACCAATTAAAGAACTTGAACCAACCAGTAGCCACTAAACAAACACCTACAACACGTCTTCTCTAATGTAATTTTCTGATATATGTAAGGTTACTTGTTTAATAACTCAAGTATTTAAGGATGTTAGCTTGGGTGAACTACATGACTCTTTGGTTTAGCTTAGTGTCTGAATTGGTCGTCAATTGGCGTCACAGTGTCAAGCTGACTTGATCAAGTTATTATGTTGAGGGAACTGAATCTTTAGTCCTTTAAAGGTGAATTCCTCCAAGTGGATCCCTCGTGTTGCGAGTGTCACTTGCAAACTAGTGCCAGGAATAGGCCCAACAAGAAAACAAAGAAAACTCAAATTTTTTTTTATTCCTCACGTCCAGGATTACGTCCCGGATCATTAGATAAAAATCCGAAGATGAAGAGAGAAACAAAGAATATCACTACTGTGTAAACAAAGAGTTTGAGAGTACGCATTACACAATCTCCAAGATAAGATCATTTTCGAAAAAGGGAATAGATTACCTATTTTTTCTTTTTACCACATATACTATAACTCCTACGCTCAAGTTAGCAAGAAGTCTGAAGTTCGGGTATTAGATTGGATCAAATTGAATCATATTGATTTGCTCAAGATATCTTTTCACAATCATGCTTGGGGATCGACATGTGTCCCACACATTGAGAAGCAGATTCGAGGGTGGTGTGAGCTCTATAAATGGATCCTCTCCCCATTCAATTTTCATATTTCAATGTTGATGTCGTTGGCTTTCTCTCAAGTTTCATGATTGTGATCGAGTTAGGTTGCTCCATTATGAAGTCGGTCAGTCTCCTTTAGGTCATTCCTCGATGGATTCGTCTTTTGAAAGTTGGTTTGATTCGTCATCACATCCCTCTGATGTCTCTAGCTTGAGGAGCTAGAGCAACATTCGATGGAAGCATACTTGAATGAGGTCTCTTTGTCATTAGAAGAGGCCACAAAAGCTGATAGTGGGGATTTAAGAAGACTTCAAGTCATAAAGTGGGGATTTGAGAAGACTTTAGGTCAAAGTGCTTCTTTTATTTATCATCACATATAAGGTTCTGAATATCGTATCTGATCGATGTACTGATCAGTTGTTGGTATGGTACGTATCGAGCTATACCGAGCATACCAACACATGGTACACTAAGGTGTACCAATGTACTGCCCATACCGGTCCTCTATCGGATCGGTATGTATCGCCTGTATTGAGCAGTACGGTACGGTATTGCAAACCACTTCACATCTCACTTCTAAGATACCTAAGTCATACAAGACTGTCGTTGTTACGTTGACATCTTTTCTGCACACTTGTGATCCTAGACACTTATGTTTTTATATTCTGATGCTTCGGAGGTGAGGTTGCACTTTGGTTTTCACTTCAAACTTTCATTGTGGAGTGTTTCCGTTCATGGTTGATCTCTCCCGCTTAGATGACATCTAAGTTGTGGCATTATCTTATAACATTCATTGGTTTTTTTCTGATGCTAAATCTTTTGCACACTTGCCTTAAGGTGTGCTTGAGGACCAGTTCATGTCACTTATAGCTTGTGAGGGCTTTAAGGCTAGGGGACCGCCATCTTCTAATCAGTGATTGAAAAAGGCGCTTTGGCGCTCGCCTAGGCGCTCGGGCGAGGCGAGGCGAGGCCCGAGCGCCTCGCTAATCTCCCAGGCGGCGCGCTTCAAACAGGCGTCGCTTGGGCGCTCGCCCGAGCCCAGGCGTTGGGCGCTTCGGGCGAGCGCCTGGGTAAACCAAGGCGACCGAACCAGGATTCTAGGTTTGGTTCGGTCCTGGTTCGGTTGGTTATTTGGTTCAATCGAACCAACTAAACCGATATAACCCTTACCCAACCCTAACCTGCTACCGCTGCCACTCCCGATCCCGATCCCGATCTCGCTGCTAGCCGCTGTCGCTGCTCGCAAACGCTGCCTCTGTCGTCGCTCGCCGCTGTTCGTAAACGGTGCCTATGTCGCCGCTCGCGCCTCTCGCTGCTCGCCGCTCCTGCTCCTGCTGCCGTCGCTCGCAAACGCTGCCTCTGTCGTCGCTCGCGCCTCCCGCTGCTCGCCGCTCCTGCTCCCGCTGCCGTTGCACGCCGTTGTTGCTGCTCGCAAACGCTGTCGTTGTCGCCGCTCGCGCCTCCCGCTGCTCGTCGCTCCTGCTCCCTTTCCCGCTGCCGCTACCGTTGCTCGTCGCTGCTTCCTCGTTTCTCAGTCAGCAGGCTCAGTATACAGTATACTGTTAATATTAAGTTTATTTGAAATGATTAATTTTCAATACTATTAATAGATTAATAATATATTATTTTGATTTTAATGTTGTTAATTTTTATTTATTTGAAATTATTGCTAGGTTTTAACATAAATGGCAAAGTGTAGAGAGCAACTCAATAGAGTCTCCAATGATATCAAAAAAAGATCTTGCATGAAAGTATAATTATTTGAAGGATCCGAAAGATCCTAATGCAGTGACTTGCATATTCTGCGATAAGACTACCAGAGGTAGTATTTTTCATGCAAAACAACATCTAGTAGGAAATTTCAAGAATGCAGCAAATGTCCACCTGAGGTAAAAGAAGAGTTGTTGAGTTATATGAATGAAAAGAAAACAAAAGAATGAATCTTACGGGAATTTACCAGAAGACAATGTTGAACATCTCAGGGATGAAGAAGATTATTCTATGAGTATTAACCCAAGTGAAAAAAGAGTATACGACAAAAAAGGAAAAGAAGTTATGAGTACTAAGAAAGGTAAAAAAGGACCGATGGATCTATATATGTTTTAAGGATCCCAGAAACAACAAGGGCAAGCAGGAGGCTCAAAATTTAGACAAACAAATATAAGTGATGCTTGTGATAAAGAAATAAGAGGAAGAACAATTCAGCACATTGCTCGCTTCTTCTATCAGGTTGGTCTTCCCCTTAGTACAACTCGTTTAGACAGTTTTAAGGATATGATTGAAGCTATTGGAAGATATGGTGCAGGATTAAAACCTCCAAGTTATTATGAGATGCGAGTTCTATTGCTGCAAAAAGAGTTGAATTATACAAATGACTTACTAAAGGGCCATAAAGAATCATGGGCTACACATGGTTGCTCTATTATGTCAGATGTTTGGACTGACAGGAGGCGCAGGAGTATAATTAATTTTATGGTTAATTATTCTTTAGGGACTATGTTTGTGAAGTCAATAGATGCTTCATCTTTTGTAAAATCTGGAGACAAGATATATGATTTACTTGACAACTTCGTGAAAGAAATTGGAGAACAAAATATCGTTCAAATCATAACCGACAATGGAAGCAACTATGTTTTAGCTGGTAATATTCATCTTTTGATTTTGTTAATTATTTTATCTTCAATTAAGTGTGTTAAACTCTTAAGTCTTATCATTTTTGTTATCTTTTGTCTCAAGTAAATTGCTTGAATAAAAAAAACAACACTTGTATTGGACTCCATGTGCAGCACATTGTATTGATTTAATGTTGGAGGATGTTGGAAAGATCTTAGAAATCAAGAAAATTTTAGAAAGGGCAATTTTTGTTGTTGGATTTCTTTATAATTACATTAGGGCTTTGAATATGATGAGAGAATTTACAGGGAATAAAGAATTAGTGAGACATGGTGTCACCCGATTTGCTACTTCATTCTTGACATTATAGAGCGTGCATCGTCAAAAACATACTCTGAGAAATATATTTACCTCTGAGAAATGGGTGACAAGCAAATGGGCAAAAGAAGCAAAAGGCAAGAGGGCTGCTGATATCATCTTAATGCCATCCTTTTGAAATTATGTAGTTTATATATTAAAGGTAATGGACCCTCTTGTTCGAGTCCTTCGGTTGGTGGATAATGAAAATAAGCTTGTAATGGGATATATTTATGAGGCTATAGATAGAGCAAAGGAGACGATTAAAAGATTTTTTATTGAAAATGAAGAAAAATATGAGAAAATTTTTACAATCATTTACGAAAGATGGAATTGTCAACTTCATCGTCCCTTACATGCACCAGGATATTATTTGAACCCTGAATTCTTTTATAAGATTATATCTGTTGGATTTGATGCAGAAGTTTTGGGTGGATTATATCAGTGCGTTGCAAGATTAGTTCCCAGCCTTGAGGTTTAAGATAAGATTATTCATGAATTAATTTTATATAAAAATGCCGAAGGTCTTTTTGGAATTCCAATTGTCGTTCGATCCAGGACAACTACGTCTCCAGGTATTAATAATTTGATATAATTAATTTCATATATATTATGTTACTATGTTATTGCTAATAATAACATAAATTTTGCAGCTGAATGGTGGAGTCTATTTGGAAATTCCACCCCGAACATACAGCAATTTGCTATCAAAGTACTTAGTTTGACATGTAGTGCTTCGGGTTGTGAGCGAAACTGGAGTGTCTTTGAGCATGTAAGGATTACTAAATATTTTTGTTTTAATTAATTTATTTATTTAGATATATGTATTAATATATTTTTAAATTATATGACATGATAGATTCACTCGAAGAGAAGAAATCGGTTAGAACATCAACGATTGCACGATCTTGTTTACATAAAGTATAATCAAGCTTTGAAGACTCGTCATGATTTGCAAAATAGATTTGATTCAATCTCATTGCAAGATATTGATGATTCAAATGAGTGGTTAGTAGAAGAAATGGGTGCTAACTTGCAAGATGCTGAAGACGAGCTTGTATTTGAAGATGATAGATTGACATAGAAAGATGTGGCAAGAGCTTCAGGTGCTGGAGAATTACAAACATATACAAGACAGATGTCAAAGAGAAAAATGAGTGCAAAAGCATTAAGCTCGGCTCCTGTTATTGTTGAAGACATAGAGAATAAAACATATCTTGATGAAGAGGAAGGAATCGAAGGACAAGAGGAAGAAGACGAATTCAATGAAGATGATTTGTGTGAAAATGACGATAATATTGATTATGATGAATGACTTTGATGTAAAATTTTATTGTTTTGAATTTTGAAACTTTTTGTTAATGTGACATTATGATTTTGTATCTTAGATTTTCTTAATTTAATAGCATATTTTTATTTAAAATTTTAAATAATTATATTTATTAATTATATTATATATTTTTATATTTTAGCGTCTTGCTTCGCTCGGGCGAGCGCCTGGGCGAGCCCCTAGTGCCTCGGGCGTGTTTGGACCTTGGCGCCTTTTGGCGCCTAGCGCTTTTTAAATCACTGCTTCTAATAAAGGATGGAAGAAGAGGGTTTCTTCGTAGGAGATGGTTAGGTTTGGATTTAGTCTCTTGCGATCAACATATCGTATTGGCAATCTGGTGGCTTCTCTCACTGAAATTGAGAGGAAACAAATGGATTGAATCACATGAGTTTTGGCCATGTCTTCACTCTTCAGCTATCTAGGATGAATGAGAGAGGCTTGTCGAAGGTGAGTTTAGTCTTGCTTCTTTTGTCTTTTATAATGTTTCCATTCTCGTTGACATGAATGCCAGTGATCTCCACGAGAATAATGATCTTGGGAATGGCTCAACCCTTGAGTCAAATCAATCGACCCCTTCCGGGATTCAACTTAGGTCCCTTGGCTCCATCGGTGAGACTAGACGGTAGAAATTCATGTTTGCAAGGAGAAAAAAATTATAGGACAAAAGAAGTATAAGAAATAAAGTCCTACAAAACAACAATCACAAAAAAAATAAAAGATTAAACCCAGATCGACAAGCCATCTCTCATTCATCCTAGGGATAGTTAAAGACATGGGCAAGTCTCTCGTGAGTCAATCCACTTGTTCCATCTCAACTTCGATAAGCTATGTGCGAACCACTCGAGGCTAAAACCCGAACCTCGACCATCTCCCATGAGGAAAAAACTCTCATTCCATCCTTTCTACCTTAAAGCCCTCATGAGCTGTGCAAAGTAATATGAGTTGATTGTCAAGCACACCTTAAAGCAAGCGTGTGAAAGATTTAGTGTATGGGGAAAGCCAAGCTGATGACACCCCCCAATAAACTATAAGATAGGGCCACGAGTTGGATGCTACACAGACGGGGGAAATATGCCACAAACGGAAACATTTTGTGACAAAAGGTTGAAATGGAAATCAAAATCTAGCCTCTAAGGCATTAGAACATTCACACAAAAGTGTCTCTGACAATAAAAGATGTTGATGTACCTATGACGGTCTGGTGTGACTCGGGTATAAAAAAACATTGACCATAAATGGTTATGTATCTCAGAAGTGAAATACAATAATAAACAAAAGAAGCCCTTCATAACTTGAAGTCTTCTCTCAGCCTCAAGATCGACTTTTGTGGCCTCGAAATCTGCTTCCATCGAAGGTTGCTTGAGCTTAAGAGGATCAGAGGGATATGACAACAACTAGAACAAGCTTATGTGAGATGAATCCATAAAGGTTGACTTCATGAGGGAGGAACCTAACTCGATCACAAGTATGAAACCCAAGAGAAAGCCTATGATACCAACATTGAAGTATGTTATTAAAGAAGGAGGGGGATCCATTTACGGAGCTCACACCACCCTTGGATCCTCTTCCCAAGGTATGGGACACATGTCGCTCCCAAAGCGTGATTTCAGAAAGTATTTCGGGTAAATTTGATATTATTCGATATGATATGATATGATCCTTCTTTTTCCTTAACTTGCACTTAGGATTTCTCGCTGACTTGAGGTTGGAGTTACTGGGTTGGGCCTATTCTCAATGCTAGTTCTGTATGTATCATTCACGATGCAGGGAATCTGCTTGAAGGGATTCACCTTTAAGCGACTAATCAATTGTTTGGGAACTAGACCAAGTGGCTTCAGTTTTCTGACATGGATCTACAACCAATTCTGACACTATTATATTGATTTATCTATTACATGAATATTTATGGTGCATGGTTAAATGTGATCAAAACAAATTTTGTGATCTGCCAAGATATATGTTATAAAAAATTCAACAGCTCAACAATACTGAGAAAGCTCTTGTTATCATTGGATTAAAATACATTATGATTTCATATAGAGGAGTCTGACTTGTCATTCATTGATACCGATCCATCCATATTGTATAACTTGCTGAAGAAAATGATGGCGAAGGAACTGCACTAGTTAGTTACTACTAGATAAGTACCTTTAGTACATTTTCTCAAGTGTATACTTAGCTAACTAAATTTGTTGTAAGACAACTTTGTAGATAGCTTTGACATATAAAACCAGTTTAGCAGTAGGTCCAGGATGCTTATACATAATAAACAAAGATATAATTCAATGATGGAAGTTCTGAAATTGGTAATGTTCTATACTGTCTAGATAAATAATTATAAAGTTTTTGTGTGACAAATACTAAATAGGAACACATTTTTTATCCTAATTCCAATCATTTTCAGAGCTTATAGTCCTGGAAAAAGATTTAATTTATTGTTTTCATTGTAAGACACCAGAGAATCTTTTTGACGTTATTTATTTATTTATTTTTGAAATATATATTGGAGTTATAACATTTATGATGCAGTTCATTTTGTTCCATCTAATGCATTGGTAGGTTACTACAGAATGTAGGGATCATTTATTTAGATTCTTGTTTGCTGGGTCTTGGATGTAAGTTTTCAGATACCGACGTGTTATTTATGTAGAGTGGAAGCCTCACTCATATCAACTCATCATCAGTCATCTGAGGTCCAAACTGAAGATTAGCTTTGTCAAATATCATTTGCAACTTCTGAAAGATGATACATCTGAAACATTCTAACATATGCATTAAGTGAAGAAAAAATAAGCAGCTTTAACATCATAGAACTTATTGTTATTTGATTAAAAATAAAGAAGCATCAGAGCAATTTGAGATTTGTATTGTATTCATATAGAACTATTTTTATTAATTAAAGTAGCCTGGTTGATAGTTTTAATGCTTTAATTTTGTTTTCTAAATGTTTTGAACATTAAAGAGCACATTTAACGAAGTTGTTTTTTGTTTGGAGCCACCAAAATTGAAATCTGTGATAGAATTGAGTTTTAATCCTCTCCCCATATATATATATATATATATATATATATATGTATATAATTGAAATTCTTGTAGTCGTGATTCACTACCATTTTATAATGTCTCAGGTTTTTGTTTCCACAGATCATACAGAATGTTTGATAATAATATTTAGTTTTGATAGTAGCTATATTTTATATTTTAATATTGTCTTTCTAGCAGGTGCCTTGATTGTTTCAACTCCACAAGATATTGCATTAATTGATGCACGTAGAGGGGCTAATATGTTCCGCAAAGTTGAAGTCCCTGTATGATAGCTCTTTGAACTATTTCATTTTGCATTTGGCTTCCCAACTTCCCAACATTTTAACACAAAGCATGACAAGTTCATAATTGTTTTGCAGAATATCCTTGGTGTCCTAAGAGCATATGGCATATAACATGCTTGAGACATTTTTTGCATACTAATAATCTTGCTTTTTTGAGTGTCTCTTGATTCTTGTCTTGTTAAATAATATATTACATTAATAGAAGTTTTTGCTTTTGGTACTCAATGATTTCCTATTAAATTTTCCATCTCTTTGGTTCAGGTAAAGTTTAGAGAATAATGAATCTTGAAGCATAATATTTGGGAGGCCATTCCATATAATAAAATAGTTCAGAAACCATGAATATGATAAAAATGTTTTATTTAGAACTAAAACTTGTTTCTGCATCTAATTTAGTAAATCTAAGGGACCAAAAACACTTAAAGATACTTGATTAAAAATAATTTAATCGACAAAGAAAACAAAATATTTTTGCAAAGTATACTGGTTTGCATCATCCAGTGTACTTCAAGGTCATAAGTTTGTTGTCATATTCACTTATTCAACCATCACCACATCTACAAAGTAAAAAAGAATGTTGGACAACCAAAGAATTTCACTAGTATTACTATAGTAAATCACTTGCCTGCACATGATAAAATCATCAATTTTTTACTTTTTTACTTTCAATCTGAGATTTATTTTTGAAAGAGCACCTCTTGATTGCCAACATTGGTATTCATGCACATGCATTTGTCACAATTCCTGGAAAATAAAGCAATTTGGCATGCGACCTTTCACCTCACTTGGTTTGATCAAATTGCCAGAACTATAACTTCATCCCTCCCTTTGAACAACTTACCTTTGCAGTGGTGACAATGTGAGCTTTATCCTACGCTTGCCTATTATAATAGTATATTTGATGGTTGATCAAATACTTTTTTTCCTTTAAGCTGAATTAATAATTTGCAGAACCTTCTTTGATCTAACCCTAACACTTTTGCCACAAATAACAAAAAAAAGATATGTAGCTAATAATAATTTATTATATAATGCCTAAAATAGCTTGTTATCCTAATTACAGTTATTGTCTGATAGTTTGAGAAGTCCATGTTGACCATCTTCGGTCCATTTTACTATATGTTCATAAAGTTGCTTTCATACTTGTTTTTGATTATCTGGGATTAATTACTTGTTTTATTTTCTTTCCAAATATATCCCTTTAGATCAACCATGAGCCTTTGCCTGTATATTATAAGAGTCTGAAGGTGGTGACTGACAAAATATGCTAATCAGATTTTCTTTATTTACACCTACCATCGTGAATTTAATTAATGTTTAGTAAATATCTTTTTAAAGGAACTTGCTCTTATAATGAAGATGATAAAATTCAGTTGTAATAAGGACACCCCAATTTTTACTGTCATTTTCTTCCTAGTTTCTTGGGTTTCAAGCAAAATTTCATAAGATGATATGGACTGTTCTAAAAAAAATAAAGGTGAGGAAGACATAATTATATGAATGTAAATCATTGAACCCTTCACCTGATGTTACAGTTTCAATTAGATGTAAAAACAAGGATGGAGAGAATAATGATGGTGGAGAAAAAGGAGCTCATTTTATTTGAATCTGGATTTCTTTATGGCAAAGGTTGGCTGCTAGTGAATGGTGCAGGAGATAGTAATAAGTATGGCTGCATCGGGAATAAAATAGAAACAAAGAGGGGATGTAGGAGATGAATTGGAAAAGAGGAGATTTTATTTGGCCATTACAATAATGTATGGTAGGCCTAGAGGTGGTATTGTGGCAAAGTAGATGCAAGTTCTGGTTTTTTAATTTTATTCTTAGACCTAAAATTACCAACTTTTTTTGGAATACATAAAATTCAGAAATATTAAATGGAAGTGGCATTGGACATGGGTAGTGGCCATTCTTAGTTCATTATTTTCTCATCTTTTTCTGCAAGTACATGTTCCTTCATATAATTCTTATATCATTACATAGTCTTATTCTATTACCAACAAAGGTACTTTGAATGTAGTTATAAACATATTTATCCAAATTTCAGATAGTCAAATAAATTGATCTAAATATTTTTATGAAGCTTGACTAAACATTATATATTTTATCAAGTTCATAGTTTTTTATTTTTTAAATTGAGTTTAGTTTAATTGTCATATATGTTGGTATGGCTAGGAAATATATGAAAAGAATAAGGAAAGCAATATTAATTATAACATTAAAAAAATAAAAAATTCAAGTTTAAAGGGAAATTTTCATAAATTTAGATTTAAACAAGTTACTAGATCTAATATTGGAATCTCAAATCTCGAAATAAGGAATGAATATCATGAATTGAGATCATGTACCCATATTGGTTTTGAGGAATGGATGAAAAACCATTGTCAAGATGGACTTTTCAAATTTCTAATAATAAGGCAACATTTTCAAAAACAGTTTTTTTATACTTATGGTTATTATTAACTAGGTCTATGAATTCTTTGTTGTTCTGTGATAAAATGAAGGACTTTAATTTATAGGCTTAGAGAAATTTCACAATTTAACCATTCATTTTAAGCAAAGGTAGTATTTATCATTAATAATAATAATATTATTACTCTTTTGTTTTTCATTATCTTTTAGATATGATGATGCCTCAAAAAAGGAATATGACGAAGAACATAATGTAGACAACATTTTTAGCAGTTTTTTGAGATATGATGATGGCTCGAGAAGTGCATACGAAGATGAACTTAATGAAGACAACACCAAGTCTTTGGGTTTAGCCAAACTAGATGTTGGACCATATGTTAGCTTTGTAATGAATTTTATTCTTAAATTAATTACTGTATTGTCACGGACTTAGCTGGTTTTGCCTAAGTCGTGCGACACCCTTGCGTGTCCGTCCGCAAAGGTCATCCTCCCCGAAGCCTCCCATTGTCCCTTAGGACCAACAAAAGAGAGAACGGGTTGGAGAGAACGCCTCAATTGGGATCCACAAGCAAACATCTCCGAAAAACACGTTATAGACAATGCAAATTACAAACAGACTTTACAAGCTCTGAACAGTTGCACAACAAAGGGTAAAATGGTTCATTACAGACCGAAAATCTCTCGCACGTGTCCACATGACACAACCTTTATTTACAAGCCTAAAGAGGCCACCAACCCAGCTAAAATGAGACTATTAAGCCTTCGGCCGTACCTCTACATGCTGTACAAGGCATGAACATGCCAAAAGACACGGACATACATAAGCATTACATCAAACATCTTGTTTAGAAGTTTGTTCGTGACATTCTCCCCCACTTATTCCTTCGACGTCCTCGTTGAAGCCTTTGTCGAAACTGCAACTCCTCGCATTTGCTGAGTCTTCAATCTTCTGCTCCAGCTACAATGCGCCTCTTGGCTTCTAGCTGTTCTCCGCTACTGTTTTTGAGTAGTCGAACCTTTGATCCGCCATGTTGCTTCAACTCACCAATGACTCTAACTATGGTGTGGAGTTGGCTGAGTTGTGTTGATCATTGTTGATTCCTGCGGATCCCCCAGATGAAGAAAAAGACCATCCTTACTGCGCCAGTCTCTCAAATTCCACATGCTGCTTGAACTGGGTGGATGTTTGTTGGAGCTTTAACGAGCATTGTCTCATAAACTTCTGAAGTTTTGGGTCCTTCCTCCACAGAATTTGCTCATTGACTCTTCTTTCACTTGTCACATTCAAGTAGGTTCGCATCACTTCCGCTTTCGATTGGCATTTCGTTGGGAAATGAAGCGGACAATCTACTCTCAGTAGCACTGATCACCGTTGGTGAGGATTTGACGACTATTGTCTTCCATTATCTTCGAAGGGTCTTTGAACTTGTGCAGAGCTCCTCTGCTGGATAGATAAGAGAATTAGGGTCTCGGTTTCGTCCATTCTCTTAAGGGTTGAGAAGGCAAAGGTTACTTGACTTCGCTCGCCTCCTCGAGGTTGTACTCTATGCATCGAGCTGGTTACTAGCCTTCGCCTGCTCTTTGCTCACACTTCTGAAGCACTTGAAGTGTTTGCACTCCTTGCGTTGAGTTAGTTACTGTGATTCACCTTCTCAATGCCATCGAACATCTGGAATGCAGGAAGTTTTCACCCCAACTTGGAGTAATTCTCTCATAGGTTTGGTCGCCTCTGGGATTGTACCGTCTTCTCCATCAACCCTGTCGCCTACTCCACTGAGTAGCAAAGGTACAACACCGCGTACTGCCTGCTTCGTTCCTTGGTTATGCACTCTTACATGACCCGAAGTCCTTCACTTTCGGCTATCTTGATGAGAAGCTCATTGACATCGGTCTTACGAAGTTCCTCGGCCTCTGTCCTTCAGCCTTGTCTCGGTACTTGGAGATTGCCTCTGTATGCTCCACCTCCTCGGCCCCTTTCACGACCAAGCGCTCTCCCTCCATGAGAGCAAGGGATCAATGACTTTCACGGAAGTCCCGCCTCTGCGGTACCATGGCGCTGCCATGCCCATGGCACTACTATCCGTCGCCTCACATCTACATCCCTTTTCTTCACAATCAGTAGATATGCCTCTGTGACACTCCTCCGAGTCCACATCCATTCTAACTGATGCTTGATTTTGGGTAGCAACGTTCGCTTACTCGGCCTTGTCCTCTGACTTGTCGGGCTCCCTTAAGCGAATATGAGCTCTGGAGCAGTCCAACTCTCCAGCTGCTTCGATCATACCTCTGCATGATCAAGTCCCTCCCATGGGACTCACTGGTACTTGCATTCGAACTTTTCCCTTGGTGGAACACAACCCCCATATGCTGATGACCGAGGCTTTCATTCGATGCAAAATTCGATGCACGCACGGAAGACCCGCCTCTACGGTACCATGGCCTTCACTCCTTGAATCCATAGCTTTTCTTGCCGTCGTGTTGTTCACCGAAGTGGAGCTTCCAGTAGCTTCCGATCATACCTCCGTATGATCTAGTCTCTCACAGGACTATGTCGTGTGTATCGCATTGTCACGAACTGTTCCACCACGATCCGCTGCACCATGTCGCCTCCTGGTGACATCTCCATTGCATTCTGATCCTTGTGGAATAAACTCGAATTGTGAACCCTCCATGTGGGGCCTCTGCCAATACATCGCAGGGTCTCTTCCATCTTCGATTTTGTTCGCTCCTTTGACAATTGACCTTCATCCACCCACTCTTGGGTCACACCTAGATGAAGCATCGCTCTAGGACAGTTCGTCGCCTAGTAGCTCCCGAAGTCCACCGACTTCACTGTAATTTGTGCACCATTGTCTGGATCCTGGGCCTCTGCCCCTACCTGCACAATCTCCGCGCACCGCTTCCTTCATGACAACTTGAATGGCAACACTGTGGCATATTCTTCAAGAGTACCCATCTCTGCGTCGTCTTGCCCCGTGCTAAGGCCTTCTAAACCCAACTTCGCTTTCGCAAATTGAGTCGCCTTAGTTCCTCCATCAAATGCTCCTCCGAGATAAGGTGCATGTGCCTAGAAGCTCCCTTCATCTTTGGCACCATGCAAGATGAGTCCTCTCTGATAGAATGAATGACCTATGGAACAACATGATCCTGCTCTTGCCTCTGCAAGAGTTCATGTCCTTGACCTCTGTCCAAGGAAAGCACTATGCCTCCGCTTCATGTTCTATCTTCTATGCTGGCTCCCTTCATGCGGCTTGGGTACTTTGCCAAGTTACACCCAAGGTGTTCCGCTCCTCGTTTTTGCATTGAGTTGATGGTGGCCCTTGTGCCCACCATTCCACGGGTCAGCCCTCCCTTGAGTCCGATCTCCACATCGACTCCAAGTGTGTCTTCATTTAAGTTGCTTTGGGTCGCTCCCCCACTTGATCTCGCAATGCATCCACCAATGCATTCTCTCAAGCGAGATCATGCGACGACTCCTCGCCGCTTGCTCAGTCTATTGAGCTTCGTGGAGTTGTTTGTTGAGGTACTCCTCAACTTGTGAGATCCGTCCCACATGATTCTCCCTCTGGAGAGCCGGGACTTATCCCTCCTGGATAACTGTCCCATTGGAGTAATATCTCTCTTCGTTTCGGAGACCACCATCCCCTTGGACTACTTTGATCTACTGAACAAACTGTGCATTGTTCTGCCTCCTGCAAACGCACTTGCTAGATTGCGACTCCACGTCAATACAGGCCTCGTTGCACCACTCAAGGCCTAGCAACATGCTGAACTCGTTGCACACTTCAGCCTCCTATGGACGTATCCTTCACATGCCAAAGAGAAAGTTTCAATGTTCCATGGCGTCGAGTTTCGGTCGCCTTGGGATGGTCACGAACATTCTATCGTCCGCATACAAGCCCATGCATGAATACCAAATTCTTCGAGTTAGCAATTCCCCTCACCTCTGTGAGCTTTGCATAACTCTTTTGGTCGTTGAGCAACTCATTCCACCTTGCATGATCTCATCCTTTACCAAGCGCCTCGCTTGTCTTGAGCACCATCAAGTATAGTTGTCAACGTTGAGCCGTAGCTCAAACTCAACCATCCTAACCTTTGTGCGCTCCGCATTCTTCCAAGCTTGCCTGTTCTCGTGGTGCCTCTTGCGCGAAGGGTTGGCCATTTCTCTGAATGCCAATGTCAGATGCCCGCTCCTCCGAGTGACTCCTTTTCCCTACATCTCCATGCCCGTTTTCCCCCAAACGGTCGCGCGTGTGCTGACTGCCCTCAACGCAGCCCTGCTAGGTCCCCCACGTTTGCATGCTAAGTGTTTCTATAAGTGCTTGTCCCGCTCTGATACCATCTGTCACGGACTTAGCTGGTTTTGCCTAAGTCGTGCGGCACCCTTGCGTGTCCGTCTGCAAAGGTCAGCCTCCCCGAAGCCTCCCATTGTCCCTTAGGACCAACAAAAGAGAGAACGGGTTAGAGAGAACGCCTCAATCGGGATCTACAAGCAAACATCTCCGAAAAACATGTCATAGACAATGCAAATTACAAACAGACTTTACAAGCTCTTAACAGTTGCACAACAAAGGGTAAAATGGTCCATTACAGACCGAAAATCTCTCGCATGTGTCCACATGACACAACCTTTATTTACAAGCCTAAAGAGGCCACCAACCCAACTAAAATGAGACTATTAAGCCTTCGGCCGTCTCTCTACATGCTGTACAAGGCATGAACATGCCAAAAGACACGGACATACATAAGCATTATATCAAACATCTTGTTTAGAAGTTTGTCCGTGACAGTATGGTCCATGCCTTTGGAGGGAAAATATACAATTGGACGATGTTAGAAGGGTATATATGCAAAAAGCTTAGTACTTTTTGTGGATAAGATTATACCATAGTGGGCATCTGTTTCTTAAATATTTTCACTAGTTAATTCATTGCAGTCTATATTAAAATAAATTTTTAGATTTTTTGGGACATCTTTAACTTTCTACTAAGATTTTTACAAATTGCAATGTTGTAATATGTCTGCATTATGTAGCTCCAGAAGTTGGTTATTTGTGTGGGCTCATTTTAATATTATTAGATTTCATTTGGGAAAAGAGAGAAGGTCGGTTATTATACATATTTAAACCACTCTTTTGTCCTTAAATCTTAATTTAACTGTTTCATATCATTTTTTCTAAATTTCACTTGATTGTTATATCTTATCAAATTTCGGTTTTCATGTATGACATCTTTCTGTAGATTCTAGGACTAATTGAGAACATGAGCTGGTTCAAGTGTCCTCATTGTGGTGAAAAATCTTACATATTTGGAGATGGTGGTGTACAAAGGACAGCCAAGGAATTGGATATGAAGTTTCTTGGAGAGGTAGATTGATTTTGGCTTTGGATGTTTCTATCTTGAGATCCTTGCTTATTAAAGCCTAAGCACCACTCCATGGACTCTTTTTTAGCTGAATATTGTTCTTATGCTTAATTTAAATGTTGACATGTTCACTTTACACAGTGCATCCATTTCCAAGTCATTATCCTACATAACTTACATATGATTCATGCTTGGAACACTAACTGATTTGATAAATGGTGCATGCATATTATGTTTTACCATTCAAGATGAGCCTCATCTGATTTTATTTGCTTCACTTCATTTTATAACATGCAGTATACTATACTTCAAATTTGGTTCATGGCAACTGTCAAACTAATACAAACATTACAGCCAAAAATTTGATAATCTTAAAGATTTCATACAGTTACATAAGTTATATTCTTCTAGGATTATCTTCAGATTAATTGACCTTATCAGGACACTTCTATGTTCCAGTGGTTCGAGTGAAGTCCTGGTTAAGATTTGGTCGGCCTCTACTTCATTTTCGGTTGTTGGCTTAAATATTGTGATGCTTACCTGCTGTATTGTGGCAATTGACTGCATGTCATTGGCAGGGCACTGGTATGAAAGTTTGGCATCCTTTTGTTTACAAACAGGACATGCATGGGGCCATGGGCATGATATGCAGCTTGACAAGCTGCGTATACCATGTTGACTCATGGCCATCTTGTACATGCTAATCCAAAGCTATATCCAAAAGTCAAATTGTCCTTTAGGACTGCATACATACTGAGGAAGAAAAGAAGACTAAATATGGATATATGATTTTAAATAATGAATAGATATTATCATCCTGCCTAGTTTCTCAGTTCCATCAGCTTCTCCTTTGTTCATAAGGCTTTGCCTAAATAGGGACTTGTGGGGAATGTAGTCAGCCAAGCTGGTAAGAAGTGATATGTGATAGCTCTTACAAGCTTGAGCATTGAGGGGCTGTGTTAGCATTATGGTACTAATGTACCTATTCTGCCATAAATATATAACAAAGCGTGAAGTTTTGTGCTGGTCCACTTGTCTAGCTGGTTTGACATGCTTTTTGCGAGGCACTTTATGAAAATGGTTATCCCATATCATTCTGCTCAACTTTGCTGCTTGCTACTATTCCAGACATACTTTCATGGTTTGTGCAAGTTGTATATTAGTTTCCAAGAACCGAAAAAGGCAATTATTCTGATGCCGTTCTTTTGCAACTGCTATTTATCACTGTTTGGCTTTGTAATGTCTTATCTCTTATTCTTCTTTTAGATACCTTTGGAGCTAGATATAAGGAGTAGTTCTGATGAGGGCAACCCCATAGTTCTCGCAGCCCCGAATTCTGGAGTTGCAAAAGCATACACCGATGTGGCGGAAAAGTTAACCAAACAACTCAAGGAGTTGGCAGAGGAACGGCAACTAGGCCCACAGATTATGTTGTGAGACGTCACAATCTGGAGCTTCATTATAAGATAACAATGTGCCTAAATTGCCTTCCAAAATGGACAATAGGTTTTCATCATATGCAGTTGAGGTACTTCTAAGAAGTTTGCTAAATGGGAAAAGAAACATAGCAATAATAGACGAGCAACAAGTGATCAAGGACCCTGAAGGGTACATGGACAAAGATATCTGTGCTTGTAATATAATTTTTGGTATTTAGATTAAGAGGTTCAGGCTGGCGAATTTGTTATATAAAAACCTATGCATGTAAAGCAACTGATGAGGATCAGATTAGTTGTTGTTTCCTTGTAACTGTTTTTGTAACTGAGTTATTAAGAACAGTTGAGGTAGAATTCCAAGAAATTTATTTTGAAGTTTGTGCTTTTATTAGGGCATCTGAATTTCTTTTACCGACTTTACTCTTTATATGTATGCCACGGACCAAAAATATTTTTATTTGAGGCTTACTTTATTCAGGAAATCTTGGTTGGGTTAGGTGGGATTACTAAGGAAAATTTAAGGTATTGTTTCCTTGATTACTTGGTCTGTTTATAGGTAGTAAGCTGAACGTGCTGATCCTAAAAATGCGATTTTGCTTATCTGTTTTGAAGACACTTTTTGGTATCAGGTGCTTTATGTGTTTCTTGTTTATTTATCTTATATGATGTCTCTTATAAGATTGTCAATGTCGGTGTCAAGTTTGGATGAATATGGTAGAAGGTTGCATTAGGTTAGGTTACTGACAACTAATGCAATACTATTTGATCTCATGAATATGGATCTTAATCAATTTCAGTAGAGTTAGATTATTTGAAAGTGATATAGGGTATTTTTACCAGAATTATAAACAGTGGGTTTAACTTAAGAGTCTAGGATGATTGATAGTATTTGAGTTAAGATTTGGTATACTGAAGAGTAGAATTTTAAAGATGATAATGTAAATACCTTTAAGAATAATATCAAAAGGAGATGACTTAAAATTTAGATGAGGATATTATTATTATTATTATTATTTGGATTAAGATGACTAATAGAACTAAAAACTTAATAAAGGATATTCATAGTTAAATTAAAGGTAGTGGTGTTATCTTGAGAGAGAGTTGATAGTGGTACAAAAAAGTTTAAAATATATTTTTTATTAAAAGATCATGTTTTAAAGATTGATAAAATTATTAAAATGAGAAAAAAATTTAAAAGATATAAAAAATTAAAAAAGGCTGAAAAAGTGGTTAGTATTGTAAGATATAAAGCTTATAATAATTTTTATAATAAATTAAGAACTAAATATTAATTCTATTTGACAAGATAAAAGTTATTTTTATAAATTATTTAATGAATATTGTACATAGGTCTTAGATTTAACAATAAATAGTAGTGGTAGATTTAATAATTATAGGTTTATTAATAAAATTAGAGCTATTGAAATAAACGATGTATTAAAAAAGATGAAAATAACTAAGAGTGCTAGGTCTGAAAAAATTTAGGGGATAAGGGAATAACTTGGTTAACTAGCTTATTTAACAAAATTATAGGATTTAAAAAGATGTCTGAAAGGGAAAAGAGTTTTTTAGTATCAATTTATAAAAATAAGGATGATATATAAAATTTTTTAAATTATAAAAAAATTAAAATCATGAGCAAACTTTGGGAAAGAGTTATTGAAAGTAGGAGAAAGCCTATAATAGGGTTCTTAGAGATTTATTATAATATATTTTTAAAAAATAATATATATATTTTTAATTATATTGATATTATTAAATATATGTATGATGATGTAGTTACTAATGTCAAAACAATATGATTGGGAGTGTCTAGGGAAGTTTCAATTAGCATAGGATCATATAAAAGATTCACGTTAAGTCACTACCTTTTCATATTAATAATGAATAATTTTACTAGTATAATGAATAATTTTACTAGTCACGTATCTGATAAACTATATGTTACTTATTGATGATATTATTATTATTATTATTATTTGGATTACGATAACTAATAGAACTAAGAATTTAATAAAGGAGATTCATGTTTACATTAAAGGTAGTGGTGTTATCTCGAGAGAGAGTTCATAGTGGTGCAAAGAAATTTAAAATGTATTTTTTATTAAAAGATCATGTTTTAAAGATTGATAAAATTATTAAAATGAGAAAAAAATTTAAAAGATATAAAGAATTAAAAAAGTTTAAAAAAGTGGTTAGTATTATAAGATATAAAGCCTATAATAATTTTTATAATAAATTAAGAACTAAATATTAATTCTATTTGACGAGATAAAAATTATTTTTATAAATTATTTAATGAATATTTTACATAGGTCTTAGATTTAACAATAAATAGTAGTGATAGATTTAATAATTATAGGTTTCTTAATAAAATTAGAGCTACTAAAATAAATGATGCATTAAAAAAGATGAAAATAACTAAGAGTGTGAGGTCTGAAAAATTTTAGGGGATAAGGGAATAACTTGGTTAACTAGCTTATTTAACAAAATTATAGGATTAAGAAATATATCTTATGAATGGGAAAAGAGTTTTTTAGTATCAATTTATAAAAGTAAGGATGATATATAAAATTATTTAAATTATAAAAAAATAAAAATCATGAGCAAACTTTGGGAAAGAGTTATTATTTGAAAGTAGGAGAAAGCCTCTAATAGGGTTCCTAGAGATTTATTATGATATATTTTTAAAAAATAATATATATTTTTTTAATTATATTGATATTATTAAATATATGTATGATGATGTAGTTACTAGTGTAAGACAATACGATTGAGTGTCTAGTGAATTTCCAATTAGCATAGGATCATATATAAAAGATTCAAGTTCAATCTCTACTTTTCATATTAATAATGAATAATTTTATTAGTCACTTATATGATAAACCTTCATAGTGTATGTTACTTATTGATTATATTATTTTAGTTAAAAAGAGCTTAGGTGAAATTAATTATAAACTTGAGTTACAGAGGCAAGTCTTAGAAATTAAGAATTATAGATTAAATGGGACTGAAATATATGAAATATAATCTTAATGATTCCAACAATAGACAAAATAATATAATTAAGTTGGATAGACAAGAAGTCTATTTAAGTAAAAGCTTTAATTATCTTGGATCAATTATTTAATAAGATAGAGAGATCAATAAAGATATTATTCATAGAGTTAGAACATGATGGTTAAAATGACAAGGGTCGTTAGGAGTCATATGTGATCATCGGATATTTTTGAATTAAAATAAAAATTTTATAAGACAATAGTGAGACCAACAATATTTCATAGATCTAAGTATTGGACAGTTCAGAAATAACATATACAAAAAAAGTTAGTATTATCAAGATGAAAATATTGAAATGGATGTGTGTAGTTACTATAAAAGATAGGAAAAGAAATACTTTTATTCATGAATAACTATGTATTACTTCGATAGAGGATAAGATAAAAAAAAATAATTTAATATGAAAATATTGAAATGGATGTGTGTAATTACTAGAAAAGTTAGGAAAAGAAATACTTTTATTCATGAATAACTATGTATCATTTCGATAGAGGATAAGATAAAAGAAAATCATTTAATATGGTATAAGAATATGCTTAAGAGACCTTCGCATATGATGCTTAAAAAAAAATATAAAATGATTAATGTTACTGATATTAATAGAGGTAGATGAAGACATACAAATATCTTAATAGGAACTATAAATAATGATTTAAGCATTCTGAACTTAACTACATATATGATGTCGTATATATCTCAATGATAGTAAAGGATATATGTAACCGACCTTAAATAATTGAGACTTAAGATTTTGTAATTGTTGTATATGATGACTCTCATGATTGCATTTATATGTAGGACAAGCAATTTGAGGAATGTTTTTGATGCATTTGTTAATATGTATTTGAAACAAATATATTCATCAAAAATCTAACTTTTTCTACATTTTAACTTGAGTTAAGGAAGCAACTCTTAGAAATTAAAGATTTTATATTAAATAAAACTAAAATTGAATATATAAAATATAATATCAATAATTCTAGAAATAGACAAAGAATATAATTAAGTTAGATGGACAAGAAATTCTTTAAGTAAAAGTTTTACATATCTTGGATCAATTATTCAATAAGATAGAGAGATCGATAAATATATTATTCATAAAGTTAAAACTAGATGATTAAAATAGTGAGGGCCATATGGAGTCTTGTGTGATCATAAAATATTTTTGAAATTTAAATAAAAATTTTATAAGACAATTGTGAGACCAATAATACTTTATAGATCTAAGTGTTCGACAATTAATAAACAACATATACAAAAAGTTTGTATTATTGAGATGAGAATGTTAAGATGGATACGTGTAGTTAATAGAAAAGATAGGAAAAGAAATACTTTTATTCATTAATAACTATGTATCATTTCGATAGAGGATAACATGAGAGAATCATTTAAGATGATATGAGTATATACTTAGGAGACATTCGGATATAGTAGTAAAATAATTAATGTCAATGATATGAGAAAAGATAGAGAAAGACATAAAAATCTTTAATAGGAACTATAAATAAAGATTTAAGTACTTTGAACTTAACTAAACATATGACTTCTTATAGATCTCAATAATGAAAAAAGATTCATGTAGCGGATCTCAAATAATTAAGACTTAAGATTTTGTTGTTGTTGTATATGATGGCTCTTATCCTTGCATTTCTAAGTAGGACGAGAAATTTGAGGAATGTTTTCGATGTATTTGTTAATATGTTTTTGAAACAAATATAAACTGTTATAAACAAATATATTCGCTAAAATCTAATTTTTTCTACAAATATATTAGCTAAAAATCTAACTTTTTCTACATACAGAAGGATCCTAAATCAAGTGGTTTTGGGTAAGATTCGATGGTGTTCTTTCTTAGCCTCGAGGATTATAGGATTAGAAAAATAAGCCCTTGGGGCTTGCTTCAATCCATAGAGAACTTTAGTCAATTTAAACACATGATTAGAAAGATTATCATTCTCAAATCTAGGAGGTTGTTTATGTTAGGATTGAGAGCACTAAGAGGGGGGGGGGGTGAATTAGTGCAGCGGAAAACTTTCTGCGATTAAAACAAAAAGCTGCGTTCGAACGATAAAAATAATTTCTGTCTGAAAGTCGATTCTAAGCAAGATTAAAGTCAATCTATGCAGGCAGTTTGCAGCTATGATGAAAACCAGAATATAGGCGCAAACTGAAATCCGACGTTCGTACGAAGAAACTGATTTACGTCTAAATGCTGATTCGTAAATCACTTGATTAGGCAAGATGCAGTTTAAGCAAGAGTATGAAGGCAGTTTGTAGTTATGGTAAAGCTCAAAACATAAACGCAATCTGAAATATGATGATCGTACGAAAAAGGCAGATTTACGTCTAAACGCTGATTCGGAAAGTAAAAGGCTTGAAACCTAATCGTAAAAGTGCAGAAGGCAATAAGCTTCAGAGGAGGTTTGCAGTAAAGATAATATGCTCAAAGTAAATGCAAACCGAGATTTAGAGTGGTTCGGTCAATCTTGACCTACTCCACTTTTGGCTTCCTCCACCGACGAGGTCACCGACGTCAACTAGAGGCCTTCCTTCAATAGGCGAAGGCCAACCACCCTTTTACAGTTTCACTCCTTTTGACGGGCTTAGGAGACAACCCTTACAGAAATTTTCTCTCCTCTCTTTACAACTCAAAACTTGAAGAACAGAGGGAGGAGAACTTTTGGCCTTCATAACAATTTTGAGCTCTAAGAATCACAGAAAGATGTCAAGATTTCGAGTGTTAGTTGCTTCCTTGCAGTGCTGAATGGGTGGGGTATTTATAGGCCCTAACCTAGTTCAAATTTGGAGCTCAAAACTATCAATTCCCGAAATTCCGGGATCAGGCGGTTGCACCTCCTGACTGGGGCGGTTGCACCGCCTGGCAGAGCTCGAAGACTGAGCCTCTGGACGGTGTCACCTCTGTTAGGGGCGATTGCACCTCTCTGCCAAAGCTCGAAGACCGAGCTCAGGCGGTTGCACCTCCTGATTGGGGCGGTTGCACCGCCTGCCAGAGCTTGAAGACCGAGCTCAGGCGGTGCTACCTCCTGTCAGGAGAGGTTGCACCGCCCAGTCTCGCTTGGAGACTGAGCCCAGGCGGTTGCACCTCTTGGCTGGGGCGGTTGCACCGCCCAGTCTCCCTGGGAGACGTAGCCCAGGCGGTTGCACCTCCTGGCTTGGGCGGTTGCACCTCCTACAGTAATCAGGGTCCGAATGGGTAGATCCATTTGGCCTAAATTGGGTCTTTCAGGGGCCCAATTGACCCAAGATTAAGCCAATAGGATCACCTCCCATTACCAACTTAATCATTATGCTAACTACGATAATTCCTAAGACAATTTCTGCAGCTTGCTCCGGTGCGTCAATCGCATCTTCCGGCGAGTTTCCGGCGAACTTCCGTCGATCATCCGATGAACCCTTGGTGATTCTCCTACGGACTTCTGGCAAACTCCTGGACTTGCGATGATACACTTGGCGAGTTCCGACGAGCTTCTTTGGCAAGCTTATGGACTTCTCGGATTTGTTCCTGCAGAACCTTCGACGACAGTCCGAACTTCCGTCGAGCTCTCGAACTCCCAACGTGATCATTGTCTTGACTCCGGCGCAACTCCTGCTGCATGTCTTACTTTCATCGTAGTTAATCCTGCATATGTAAACAAAACTTCGATCGAGACAATTAATCCTAAGCAATTAACCAAGTTGTCCGGCATGTCATTGGTCCCTCGACGCTTCGTCCGATTCTTCGGCGCATCGTCCTTTCCTGCGACCTATTGCCCAATCGGCCAGTTGGCTCCGCAACTCCGATATCCTTGGCACAATACCCGCTCTTCTTGGCCTGATGCCCGAGTCCACGGCCCGAAGCCTTCTATCGATACGTCGACCGATCCACCGGCCCGACGTCCAATCTTCTGACATGTTCCTCCGGCACAACATGATTTTCCTGCTTTAATTGTCTCATCCTGATTGAGGCATCCTATGTCACTCAAAACGCAGATTAAATCATAAACATATATCAAGTAGTTTCATCATCGAAATACGAGATTCAATAATCTCCCCCTTTTTGATGATGACAACCACTTGATGACGGAGTTAAACTTAACTCCCGGAGTTTAAACAAACTCCCCCTATCAATATGCCATATTGATAGAATTTTGAATTCATACTGAATTCAAGTCATTGCAATATTCATCATGAATACTTGCAACACGTCATTATGAACTTATGCATAAACTTATGCATAGCAAGTCATGTCATCAACATACTTCTCCCCCTTTATCATCAACAAAAAGGAGAAGTACCACAATCAAGTGTTTATGATATTGGTTCAACTCATTGCATGAAAAACATAATATCAAGTTTTATCATCATGCAGTTTTGAAGCCAGAAAATTTAACAAATGTTACATCATGCTTAGAACATTCAAGCTATCAAGTTTTAGATATGCAAGTTTTACAGCATACAAAATAGCACTTTTATAACATGCAAGCTAGCAATGTTGCAACATTTTAGAACTTGCAAGCTAGCAATTTAGAGATGTTCAAGAAGGCAACTCTTGCTTCTTGAAATATGCAAGTTGCAAGCTAGCAAATTTTTACGATATGCAAGTTTTGCTTCTTGAGATAGGCAAGATAGCACTTTTGCAATTTTTATTTGGCAAGCTTGTGATGTTTAAGATAACAAGCTCTTTCTTCTCTTTTGAGAAGTGTCATTTTTGCTTTCTTTGCAAAGTGCAAGCTAGCAAAATGCCAAACTAGCAAGAGATAATGTTTTACATGAGGCAAGCAAACAATTTGGCAAGTGTTACATTTGCATCTTCTCTTTAGATGTGCAAGAAAATAAACAAGTTTTTGCATTTTCTTGACATTTCAAGCTAGCAATTATTGGTGATGTTCAAGATAGCAATTTCTTCTCTTTTGTAATTTTTACCTTTTTCTTGAATTGTGCTAGCAATCTATCTCCCCCTTTGTCATTGTCAAAAAGAAGGGAAAAACCCTTTACATCAATTTCTAAATCATGACAAAGATAAGTAATCATTCTTATTTGTGCATCATTATAGTTTCAATGCACAAATTCATTAACATTACATTTCTTTTTTTTTTTTATGCATGATACCGAAAAATCAATCATCATCATGAGCATATCAAATATGATATTCAAGCATTCATGATATATCATTTTGGCAACATGATCATAGATATTCAAACGATGGTATCTAAATGTCAGAATTCATTACATCCTATTATGCATGATCATTAACTCCTCATTTGTATTTCATGCATTATTTCATTTCATCTCATAAGGAATATCAAGAAGAGTTATTGGATGATGAGATAAATATTTTATGAATACACGGAATATCATAAGTGTTTCATGTATTCATATTATCACATGAAGCATATTATCATTTTTAAGATTCATAACATGAATAACGTTATTACTATTTCATCAAAATCAATTTCGAGATTCACACAATATCATGAAATCATTAATCTCGATAAGATGGGAAAAGCATTTTCTTTTTAAGTGATTCTTTTAACACATCATAAAAAACTCATTCATAATTCAAGTGATTTACAAGATATCATAAATGAATTTATCACTTGTATTTCATCAAAATCGAGAACTCTAGAGATAGAAAATGATTGAAGCATTTAATCTGATTGAAGCATGATTCATATTTAAAGTGTATCTTATGTCGTAAATACGAATCAAGCATTTGTCAAATCTGAAATCATCCTCAAAATTACATTCAATAAATTCATATATGACAAGCATAGATTTATTGAAAAATCAATAAGATAGAGGATTATATTTCAAGTGTTCATCAATTGTAGCATTTCATCACATGGTAAGATATCAATGCGTAAAATTACGATACAAGTTCTTGATATCTTAACGCATGATGCAAACATGGCATAATGCAAATTTGGCAATCATAGCATCAATTCATATAAGCATTGCAAATATGGCAATCATATCAATTCATATATCTCTTGATGATACAAGCATAGGATAATCATAGCATAGTGTTTATAGCATCTATTCATATATTTCTCCCATTTTTGAAGTGTTTCATCTTAAGTGATCGATTTCATGTTAGCATGCCTTTTCATTTATGTCAAATAAAAACATGCATCAACGTTTAGGATCGTAAAATGAATTTCATCATAAAACCATCAATCATAAAAATCATCATGTATAACTTTAAAATCTCATGCATAAAATCGTCAAATCATAGTATCAAAACTTTAATATTTTTATTGCAACATTAAGCAAGGTTTCATTGAATATAATTTTGAATGATTCTTATAAATGCCTAAAACTTCTTTAGTTTTAATTTATATGATTGACTTTATAATAGCATGCTCAAATCTTTATTCTTATATCAAAACCATACATCATATTTAACAAACAAAGACAATGAAAAATATCAAGCTTTCCAGACAAAAGCCATGTATCGTCATTGAAAAGCAATATGAAAATCATCAGAATATACATTCTTGCTTCTCAAGCACATAAATAAGATTAATCTCACTAGGTGTACAATCATTAGATTTCTATCTTGCATTAACATAAGACATGCAATTTTCATTATCATTTTCAAAATTACAAGCATGATCATATTTTTGCATTTTCATTATTAAATTATTAAAAATGTAATTTTCAAGAAAATTTAAAGAAAAAGAAAAATGCATCATGAAAAGCATCATGTAATTTCGAAGTAAATTAAAGGCATTTTGATTACCTCAGCGTCGAAAGGCATAAAGGCGTAGTTTGCCACCTCGTCTTTGTTGATTTTCTCCTCGTCTTTAGAGGAGCTCGATTCATCCCAATTTTTATTCTTATTCTTGCGTTCAAAGCAAGTAGTTCCGTTCTTTTTACTTTTTAATTTTTGTTTCATTTGTAGTTTAAGTTCACCATCACTTGAGCTTATGCTCGAGTGGTCTTCAAATGTTTTATGTCCCAAATCCTTCTTGTTTTTTGGAAGGTGGTTCTCAAGTTCTTCACGTGCATTGCACGTCATTTCATATGTGATCAAGGAACCAATTAGTTCTTCAAGTGGAAATTGGTTCAAGTTTTTCGATTCTTGAATAGCAGTTACTTTTGAATCCCAAGGTTTAGAAAGTGAGCGCAAAATCTTGTTTACGAGTTCAAAATCCGAAAAACATTTTCCAAGAGCTCTTAAACTATTGACGACATCCGTGAAACGGGTGTACATGTCGCCTATAGTCTCGCTTGGTTGCATTCGAAAAAGCTCAAAATCATGCAATAAAATGTTAACTTTCGAGTCTTTGACTCTACTAGTTCCCTTGTGCGTGATTTCAAGTGTTCGCCAAATGTCAAAAGCCGTTTCGCACGTAGAAATCCGATTGAACTCATTTTTGTTTAAAGCGCAAAATAAGGCATTCATAGCCTTTGCATTTAAAGAAAAATACTTCTTCTCCAAATCCGACCATTCGTTCATCGGTTTAGAGGGAAGTTGAAAATCGTTTTTAACGATATTCCATAAATCCAAATTCATAGAAGTCAAGAAAACTCTCATTCGAGTTTTCCAATAAGTGTAGTCCAATCCGTTAAACAATGGTGGACGAAAAACCGATAAACCCTCTTGAAAGCCATGAAGAGCCATTTCTCTCGAGTGTAAATCCTAAATGAGAAATACCGGGCTCTGATACCAATTGTTAGGATCGAGAGCACTAAGAGGGGGGGGTGAATTAGTGCAGCGGAAAACTTTCTGCGATTAAAACCGAAAGCTGCGTTTGAACGAAAAAAATAATTTCTGTCTGAAAGTCGATTCTAAGCAAGATTAAAGTCAATCTATGCAGGCAGTTTGCAGCTATGATGAAAATCAGAATATAGGTGCAAACTGAAATCCGACGTTCGTACGAAGAAACTGATTTACGTCTAAATGCTGATTCATAAATCACTTGATTAGGCAAGATGTAGTTTAAGCAAGAGTATGAAGGCAGTTTGTAGTTATGGTAAAGCTCAAAACATAAACGCAATCTGAAATATGATGATCGTACGAAAAAGGCAGATTTACGTCTAAACGCTGATTCGGAAAGTAAAAGGCTTGAAACCCGATCGTAAAAGTGCAGAAGGTAGTAAGCTTCAGAGGAGGTTTGCAGTAAAGATAATATGCTCAAAGTAAATGCAAATCGAGATTTAGAGTGGTTCGGTCAATCTTGACCTACTCCACTTTTGGCTTCCTCCACCGACGAGGTCACCGACGTCAACTAGAGGCCTTCCTTCAATAGGCGAAGGCCAACCACCCTTTTACAGTTTCACTCCTTTTGACGGGCTTAGGAGACAACTCTTACAGAAATTTTCTCTCATCTCTTTACAACTCAAAACTTGAAGAACAGAGGGAGGAGAACTTTTGGCCTTTACAACAATTTTGAGCTCTAAGAATCACAGAAAGATGCCAAGATTTTGAGTGTTAGTTGCTTCCTTTCAGTGCTGAATGGGTGGGGTATTTATAGGCCCCAACCCAGTTCAAATTTGGAGCTCAAAACTGTCAATTCCCGGAATTCCGGGATCAGGCAGTTGCACCTCCTGATTGGGGTGGTTGCACCACCTGGCAGAGCTCGAAGATTGAGCCTCTGGGCGATGCCACCTCTGTCAGGGGCGGTTGCACCTCTCTTCCAGAGCTCGAAGACCGAGCTCAGGCGGTTGCACCTCCTGACTGGGGCGGTTGCACCGCCTGCCAGAGCTCGAAGACCGAGCTCAGGTGGTGCTACCTCCTGTCAGGAGAGGTTGCACCGCCCAGTCTCGCTTGGAGACTGAGCCCAGGCGGTTGCACCTCCTGGCTGGGGCGGTTGCACCGCCCAGTCTCCCTGGGAGACTTAGCCCAAGCGGTTGCACCTCTTGGCTTGGGCGGTTGCACCTCCTACAGTAATCAGGGTCCGAATGGGTAGATCCATTCGGCTCAAATTGGGTCTTTAAGGGGCCCAATTGCCCCAAGATTAAGCCAATGGGATCACCTCCCATTACCAACTTAATCATTGTGCTAGCTACGATAAATCCTAAGACAATTTCTGCAGCTTGCTCCGGTGCGTCAATCGCATCTTCTAGCGAGTTTCCGGCGAACTTTTGTCGATCATCCGATGAACCCTCGGTGATTCTCCTGCGGACTTCCAGCAAACTCCTGGACTTGCGATGATACACTTGGCGAGTTCCAACGAGCTTCTTTGGCAAGCTTATGGACTTCTCGGATTTGTTCCTGTAGAACCTCCGACGACAGTCCGAACTTCCGTCGAGCTCTCGAACTCCCAACGTGATCATTGTCTTGACTCCGGCGCAACTCCTACTGCATTTCTTACTTTCATCGTAGTTAATCCTGCACATGTAAACAAAACTTCGATCGAGACAATTAATCCTAAGCAATTAACCAAGTTGTCCGGCATGTCATTGGTCCCTCGACGCTTCGTCCGATTCTTCGGCGCATCGTCCTTTCCTGTGGCCTATTGCCCAATCGGCCAGTTGGCTTCGCAACTCCGATATCCTTGGCACAATACCCGCTCTTCTTGGCCCGATGCCCGAGTCCACGACCCGAAGCCTTCTGTCGATACGTCGACCGATCCACCGGCCCGACGTCCAATCTTCTGACATGTTCCTCCGGCACAACATGATTTTCCTGCTTTAATTGTCTCATCCTGATCGAGGCATCCTGCGTCACTCAAAACATAGATTAAATCATAAACATATATCAAGTAGTTTCATCATCGAAATACGAGATTCAACAGTTTAACATAAACTTCTTCGGAAATAAAGCCATTAAGAAAAACACTTTTGACATCCATTTGAAATAACATGAAATTATTACTACTAGCATAGGCAAGAAGCATCCTTATGGCTTCTAATCGTACCAAGGGAGTGAATGTTTCTTCATAATCGATACCTTCTTCTTAGTTGAAACCCTTGGCCACTAATCTAGCATTGTTTCTAACAATGATACCAAATTCATCTTGCTTGTTTCTAAAAATCCATTTAGTACCAATAACTAAATTATCATTTGGCCTTGGAACAAGCTTCCACACCTCATTTCTCTCAAATTGGTTCAACTCTTCTTGCATTATGATAACCCATGAATCATCTTTCAAGGCCTCGTCAATGCATTTAGGTTCAATTTGAGAAAAAAAAGTGGCATTGGCACAAACATTCTTAAGAGAAGAATGAGTTTGAACCCCTTTTGATGTGTCTCCTATGATTAGTTCCTTAGGATAAGCATCTACGTACTTCCATTCCTTGGGTAAGGATGTTTTGGAAGAAGATGCATCCAAGTTGCTAGTTGAGGGAGAAGGTTCATTTAAATTCAAAGCATCAAAATTAAGATCATCATCAAACTCATTTTTCTTAAATTGAAAACTTCATTAAAGACAACATGAATAGACTCTTCTATAACTAAAGTTCTTTTATTAAAGATATGAAAGACTTTGGAAATAGAAGAATAGCCAAGAAAAATCCCTTCAACAGATTTTGCATCAAACTTTCCTAAGGTATCTTTTTCATTCAAGATAGAAAATTTACAACCAAAAACTTTAAAATATGAAACATTGGGTTTTTTGTTATTCCATAATTCATAAGGAGTTTTGGAAAGTAATGACCTTACTAGAACCCTATTCATATCATAGCATACCATATAAACGGCTTCGACCCAAAAATATTTGGGTAGATTATGTTTGTTTAACATGGTTCT
The DNA here is from genome assembly GCF_036884655.1 of Musa acuminata AAA Group. Classification (NCBI taxonomy): domain Eukaryota; kingdom Viridiplantae; phylum Streptophyta; class Magnoliopsida; order Zingiberales; family Musaceae; genus Musa; species Musa acuminata. The sequence goes on from NC_088349.1 coordinate 20,058,331, forward strand.
TACCATTTCTTGTAAATTTCTATTTTTTCTTTCTACTACTCCATTTTGTTGAGGATTTCTCGAAGTAGAGAAATTATGGTTGTATCCATTTGATTCACAAAAATTTTGGAAATCACAGTTTTGAAATTCGCAATCGCGATCACTCTGAATTGATGAAATCACAAGGCCTTTTTCATTTTGAACAAGTTTGCAAAACTTAGAAAAATACCTAAAGTAATCACTTTTGTGTGCCAAGAAGTATGTCCAAGTATATCTACTATAATCGTCTATAATGACAAAGGCGTATTTGCTACCTCCTATGCTTGATGTATCAATTGGTCCAAATAAATCCATATGAATCAATTGCAATGGTCTAGAGGTGCTTATTTGATTATTTGTTTTGAAACTACCTTTTATTTGTTTTCTAGTTGATATGCATCACATACATTGTCTTTAACAAACTTAATGTTAGGAATACCTCTTACAAGTTCTTTAGATGAGATTTGAGAGATTAGTTTCATGCTAGCTGATAAGGTATATTTTGGGCCCTGACCACGTCACGACCAATGCCGCACCACACTATCGCCAGGTCAGTAGGAGGAGTACTCCCACGCACTGAGTTGGGATTCGTACTAAGGAACTCCTTGGTACATCCCATCCCGGAAAGCTCAGGATGACATCGTCTGGCGCCGTTCCGCGCATTCCGGGATAGTGGCCACACAAAGGTACCTCCTCGCCCGTCGAGGATCAACCGCCACGCTAAACCCGCGTACGGTCAACCTTCATACAATAGTATAAAAACCCCTAGTTGATATCTGGCCAAAGGGGGCAAAAAAACAAAGATAACCAAGCAGTAACTTACTTGTTGAGGGGCCAAAGTCGGTAACTACCCGACGAGGGCCTTTTGTGCAGGAGAGCAGCCACCCTCGAGGCGCATCCATCCCGACCAAGAGACACCAACCAACATCTCGACGCTAGCATCCCGACCTCACGGTTGTGGTCGATCCCAACAACCCGTTTGACTGAGCAAAGTCTCCCGACATCGGCTTGTGAACTAGGTCGTGCTGACTCACTAACCACGGCACATTAGTTCATCAACATTTTTGGCGCTAGAAGGAGGGCCATGTCGTAGGAGCATCCCGCAGGAGTTCTCCCCGAGGGAGAACCACCGGCCGGCCACCCCCCTTCCGGACTCGGGGATCAGCTCCTCCTCGTCATCAGATATGGGGGGATCCCGGCCTCGACGCTGGATCGCTACTGGCGCCTGTTTAATGATCTGGGGTTTTCTCCCCTTGGAAATACCATAGGATCCTCGGTCGTTTCACCCGAGGCGTTCCTCGGCTTGGCCAAGCAAGTACAAGCCTTGGCGAGAATGATGCAGACGATCGTCTTGCTCATGCCACAGATTGTGCAACTAGCAGCTCCCCCGACCGACCCGACGTAGCAAAGGCCGAGCAGGGAGAAACTCGGGATGGGAGAAGCTCAAGAGCAGATAATAAATCCGAGCAAAGCATGCCCGCACCTGGCCGGATCGCTCTGCCTCGCCCTAAGCCTGATACCATATCATTGGACTCGACGGATGACTCATTCAGGATCCAAATGTCCATGGTCAACCGACGCCTAGATGAGTTCCAGCATGAATTCCAGAAGTCATGGGGCGAGACGGACGAAGGAAGCTCGGGTGGATCCCCCTTTGCTTAGGAAATACAGGACAAGCCTGTACCACTCAACTTTAGGCTATCGACATTGTAAATGTACGACGGCGGGTCTGATCCTGCAGAGCATATCGTCGCGTTTTGAGCTCAGATGGCCTTTTACGGCACCTCTGATGCCCTGATGTGTTGAGCATTCCCGACTACTTTCAGAGGACCGACACGAGCATAGTTCAGCCGACTGCGCCCGTTCTCGGTCTCATCCTTTGATCAGCTCGCAAGGGAGTTCGAGCAAAACTTCCTGGCCAGCGTGCGACCTAAGCCTTCCATCGCCACCCTGCTCGCGTTATCCCATCACGAAGACGAATCACTCTCCCAATTCGTTGCATGCTTTGCTGCTAAAATCTAGGGATTCCCGGACGCTCACCATTCTTTGATCATGTAAGCATTTTTGATGGGCTTGAGACCATCGAGGTTCTTCTGGTCGCTGATTGAGAAGTCGCCCACGACCATCCCCGAGATACTACAGCACGCCAACCAGTACATCGCCGCCGAAGCCCTAATGGCAGGGAGGCACGAGGATAACAAGAGGCCGAGGATGGAGTAGGCCCGAGGAGCAGCTTCGGCGCCACCAATGCAACCTTGCAGGAGGCCCGATCGACCTGAGCTATTACTCCCGAGGCCCTCGCCTCTACCTCTAAACACATCTCGTACCGAGATCTTTCTCCAGATCAGGGAGAAAGGTCTCTTACGGCAATCCAATCCCTTGAAGGCCACTCACAAGGACCAATCTAAGTATTGCAGGTTCTATTGGGACTACAGCCATCATACGGAAGACTGTTGTCACGCCCCCTCAAATAATATATCGATAATATTAAAATTTGCATCACAAATCCATCCAGGATCCAAACTAACATTTGAGGACACTGAAAAAAAAACATTCTATCTAATTCACATCTATAAAACCTGTGCAGTTTATAATCATATATCACATCACTCGATAATTCATATTTATGGCAACCCAAGCCAAACTTGACAAACATGAACAACATTTATAAATCCACAAGCTAAATAAATTATACAATCAGAACTTCAATTATTCACCACAAGTTCATATCATCATAAACTAGACTTAACATTCTGAAAGTCCAAATAAGAGAGATCTTCTAATACTTTTACACAGTATATCCATTTTGATTCATCGACAACATTTCATTACATACAAAATATGCTTATACAACAATAACATAATAACCAACAAGACTTGCCCATAATTTTGAATAACTCTTCACTGCCTCAGCCCAATTCAAAACATCTCAAAGAGTGACAAGCTGACCTGAAAGATTTATATAACAACGGAGTGAGCTAAAAACAGCTCAGCAAGTGACAAAGCATATTCAGAATAGAAGGAATGGTTTCAAACGAGTAAGATATCATAATGCAAGGCAGAATATAAGAATTCTCAAGGATACCATCTCATTAGATACAAAATCATATGTGTCATGTCATTCAAAACATATTTGGTTCATAACAAATGGAGCATAGAGTAATTGGAGCATATCAATAGCGTACGAGATGTTCCGGAGCATATCAATGGCAAATAGGACATTTCAGAACATATCAGTTTATAGCAAATGGAGCACAGAGTAATTGAAGCATACCAATAGCGTATGAAATGTTCCGGAGCATATCAATGACAAATGGAACATTAGGAGCATAACAATAGCAAATGAAACATTTCGGAGCATAACAAAGGCATAGGAAATGTTTCGGAGCATATCAATAACAAATGAAATATTTCGGAGCTTGTCAATGGCGTATGAAATGTTCTGGAGCATATCAACGACATATGGAACATTTCGGAGCATATCAATAACAAATACCAAACAGAAGCTCAAACGTCGTCTTTGACGCTGCATTCATATCATTCTTATCCAAAGCATGTACAAAAACACATAACCAAAGCTCTGGATATCATATTAAACATACAGAAGGTGTAGTGGGACCGCAGACAGAATGTGAATCATTCATTTCTGAATGACCACCAGACAGAAGTCTCCCACGTCTGGGAGCTCCATCCACCCACGTCTAGGTGAAGTCAGAGGGGGTCCGGCAGAGCATCTCAGGCTCTATGCACATACCCTTTACCATTTCTGGCAAAGGTCCAGATAATCCTATAAACACCAGAGTACAAAAGGATAGTATCAACAACGAATAGCATATATCGAAAGCACACGTGGAACAACAAAACGTACATGTGCCTTTACGAGTCAATACGATGCAAGCAATAATCTTTCACAATTGTATTCAGATTTGAAAGGAATTGAAAGCAATGACACATATGGAATCCAAGCAATCACATACAACTCAATTTCAATAAGAAGGTTAGATGAATTCGATATCCAAAGGAATGAAACTAGAATAGGCACACATCGAAAGCAAATGTGGAACAATGGGTTATACATGTGCCTATATAAGTCAATACGATATAGCATAAACGTTACACAACAGTTTTCAAGAATGCAAATAATTTTAAGGACAAGAGCATACAAGAATTCAAAGTAGTAATATAAAGCTCAATCGAATAAGAAAGCTAAAGAATGTCAATTTCCAAAGAAATGAAACCAGAATATGCGAAATCGACCAAAGCTCGATTTCTGGCAGAATTCAAGAGGCACATTGAACAAATGATTCAAACTATCAATCGTGCTCCAAGTTACTCAGAAATATATCATTGGAAAGATATTTCAATTTATTTTCAGATAAAACAAGTCTCATATGAATCGAAGTTTCCAACAAAGAGTTACAATAGATTTAGTAACCCAAGATCAAAGAACAAATCTCAATTTTTACAGAATTCACAAGGTCGGTTTCAACAGAAAACTGGGCAGGCATTTGGACTCTAAATCATTCAATCCATATATCAAAGAAAGATCTATGAGTTTAGTTTCCAATGAAATAATCTTTGAACAAATCGGAGTTTCCAACATCGACTTATAGGCAAATCAGTAACAAAAGGTCAGAAATTACGATCCCTGTTTTGCAGAATCTGTAGGCTCAGTTGAAACAGAAGTTTGGGCAGGCAAACTTACTCCGAATTCTTAAAATAAGCTATCAAAAGAAAGGTTTATGAGTCTATATTCTGATCAAATAAGTTTTGTCCAAATCAGAGGTCAATACATGAAGTTATAGCCATAACAAAGTAGAAGGGTCAGAATATCAGAAGTTGCATAGATTCGAATCGTTACGTCTAAACAGGAGATATATCAAATGAAAGGCTAGAACAATTCAAAGTTCCTCATATTCAAAACAAATGTAGCGGTAAAATTGCAGTAAGGAAAGATCAGGACACTTGCAATAGGAAAGATTAGAAAGCTTGCAATAGGAAGGATAGGAACACTTGCAAGAGAAAAGATTAGAAAGCTTGCAATAGAAAGGATCAGAACACTTGCCTTTCAAAGATTTTGATCGGAAGATCCAAAGAAGGTGTCAGCCCAAATCCTTCTACTTTTCCTTCACAACTGTAGCTCATGCAGAACATAGAGGCATAGTCACCTACTCTCTCTTACTCTCATTCCTTCGTTTTCTTTCCCAAACGCAGCTGCCACAGCCACCACCGCTGTCGCTGCCACAATCGCTGCCCCCTTCCACTGCACTACTTCCTTCCTCCTCTTCTTTCGCAAACACAGCTGCTGCATACGCAGTCGCTGTCGCTGTGGCCGCAATCCCTTCCGCAGCCCCTTTTTCCCCATTTCCTTTCTTTTCTTTCCCAGCTGCACTGCTGCAGTCGCAGCCTCAGCCACGGCCGCAGCCTCTTCTTCCTCCCCTGCTCATCTTCCTCTCCTTCTTCTCTTCCAGCTGCAGCTGCCATCGCCACAGCTGCAGCCCCTTCTTCCCCGGCATCACACACACCCTCTCCTCTGTTTCCTCTGCAGGAAACAGAGGTATCACAACCTCTTCTCCTGCTTCCTCTTCTTCTTCTCTTCCTCTTCTTCTTCTTCTCCTCTTCGAACGCCCCACACCTCTCCTCTGTTTCCACCTGCAGGAAATAGAGGTGCTGCAGCCCTAGCTACTGCTGCTGCCTCTCTCTCTCCTCTCCATCTTCCCTCTCTTCTTCTTCTTCTTCTTCTTCTTCTTTTCTTCTCTTCTCCCTCTTCCTCCTCTCTTCTTTTCCCTCTTCTTCTTCTTTCTTCTCTCCTCACGCCCCACCGCTCCTCTCTGTTTCTCGAAGAAACAGAGAGTGCATGGGAGGCGGTGGGATAAAACCGAAATTTTCGGTTTTCTTTATTTTCTTTTCATTTTGCAACTTAGCAGTTTAGTCCTTAAAATTTTTATATTTACATATAGGTCCTCAAATTTACATATAATTTCTTATTAATAATTTTCAAAAGTGAGGGATATTACAACTGTCGCGACCTCAAAATCAAATTGAAGAACTAATCTAAGGAGGTCACCTTGGGCGCTACCTCAAGGAACCAGGAGAAGCAACTCCGTGCCGTGGGGTCTTGTCAAGAGGCAGATCGACATCATTTCCGGTGGACCAACTGCCGGCGGCAACAACTCGACGGCAAGGAAGGCCTACGCCCGCAGTAGGGTGGATAAATGCCCCAAACTCGAGTTTGAGCCCGAAATCACTTTCGGAACTGAGGAGGTCGAGCGCTCCCACTACGATGACGCTTTGGTGATCTCCATCCGAATCGCCAATGCTCGGGTCAAAAGAATAATGGTAGACACTTGGAGCTCTACCGACGTGCTGTACCTCGACGCCTTCAAGAAGCTCGGCTTAACCAATGAGGACCTCACTCCCATGAATTCGGCGCTCACCGGATTCACCGAAGATTCCATCTCCCCGCTCGGGACCACCACCCTCCCTGTCACCATCGGGAAAGAACCGAGAGCCAAGATGACAATGACTACCTTCATGGTAGTCGATCTACCCTCGGCCTACAACATCATCCTTAGCCGCCTGACACTCAACAAACTGAAAGCAATAGTTTCCACTTACCACCGGGCCATCAAATTTCCAACTTCGGTAGGGGTCAGGGAATCCCGAAGTGATCCAAGAGAATCAAGGCGGTGCTACCTTACGGCGGTTACCCTCTTGGAGAAGTCACGCCCCCGTCAAGACCTGGATCCCCGTGAAGAAGGCGTGACACCGATGCACCTGGAGCCCCCTGAGCAACTCACCGAGGTACCCTTCGAGGAATCGACCTGATTTGACCATGAAAATCGAGTCGACGCTCATGAAGCAAACCAGCTCTAGCTCATCGATTTCTTAAGGGAAAATGCTGATGTGTTTGTGTGGTCCTCGAAGGAGATGCCCGGGATCGACCAAGGGGTGACCCAGCACCACCTCAACATCCACCCTGAGGCCAAGCCGGTGAAGCAAAAGTCGAGGAAGTTCTCTCCCGATCGACAAAAGGCAATCAGTGATGAGGTCGACCGCCTAAAAGAGGCAGGATTTATAACCGAGGTGAAATACCCTCGGTGGTTGTCAAATATAGTCCTCTTTAAGAAACACAATGGAAGTTGGAGGATGTGTGTTGACTATACCGATCTCAACCGAGCATGCCCCAAAGACTGCTATCCACTCCCGAGAATAGATCAGCTAGTCGATGCCACCATTGGCTATGAACTCCTCACATTTATGGACACCTTCTTGGGCTATAACCAGATCCGGATGGCACCACAGGACCAAGAGAACACTGCCTTCATCACCGACAGAGGAGTGTATTGCTACAAAGTGATGCCTTTCGGCCTGAAAAACACCAGGGCAACTTACCAAAGAATGGTCGACAAGCTGTTCAAGCAATAACTCGGGAGAAACATGGAAGTGTACGTAGATGACATGATCATGAAGAGCAAGGCAGCAAGCACTCATTTGGCTAACCTGGTGGAGACATTCCGAACGCTCAAGCGGTTCAACATGTGCCTGAATCCCTCGAAGTGCATCTTCGAGGTCAGCTTGGGAAAATTCCTCGGGTTCGTCATCCACCAGAGAGGGATAGACGCCAACTCAGAAAAGGTTTAGGCCATAATAGAGATGCAGCCCCCCCACTCGATTAAGGAGGTGCAGCGCCTCGCAGGGAAGTTGGCGGCGCTCAACAGGTTCATGTCGCGATTAGGCGATAGTGCCTCCCCTTCTTTCAGGCTCTGTGACAAACCGAAAGCTTTGTGTGGACCCCGAAATGTGAGGAAGCCTTTGAAAAGCTAAAGGCGTGCCTCGCTCGCTTGCCCCGACTCGCCTCACCCGAGCCGGGCGAGATCCTCAGTCTTTACCTTACAGCTTCGGCACAGGCGGTCAGCTCGGTGCTAACTTGAGAAACGCCACCGACATAGCAACCTATCTATTATGTCATCCACATCCTCATCGGACATGAGGTGTGGTACTCCCCAATCGAGTGGCTGACCCTCGCACTAATGAAAATGGCCCGAAAGCTACGATTGTACTTTCAAGCCTACACGATCAAAGTTATAACCGACCAACCATTGTTGCAAATCTTCTCCAAGTTCGACATTCAATATGCCCCCAGGATGGCAATCAAAGCCCAGGTATTGGCCGACTTCATCTCCGAACAAACTCCTGAAGATCATGCTGTTGGACAGGAGCACAACAAGAGCACGTGGACCCTACATGTGGATGGCTTGGCCACTGCCGAGGCGGCCGGGGTCGGATTTATCCTCAAAAGCCCATCCAGAGAAATCTATGAAAGATCGCTCCGATTACAATTCTGGGCCACCAACAATGAGGCCGAGTACGAGACACTATTCCACGGACTGCGCTTGGTCCTAGAGATGCATGTGGGCGACCTCAAGGTTTTCAACGACTCCCAGCTAGTGATGGGACATGTCAACGGGAGCTACGAAGCCCGAGATCCGACAATGGTGCTATACCTGACAGAAGCAAGATGGCTCACTTGTCTATTCAACCGCCTCTTGATTTCAAAGATACCTTGAGCACAGAATGCACAGGCCGATGCTTTGGCCATGTCGGCCTCCGCTTGCAGCACGGAAGGAATCCCGACCACTGAATCAATCATGGCACCAACAATGCCGACCCACGACGTTGCCAAAACCGAGGTCTTGTTGAACTAGATGGAAGAAATCCTTCACCTCAAGAGGGATGGGACGTAGCTCGACGATTCGATGGTTGCACGATGCTTGAGGCGAACCCAAGCCTGGTACTGTGAGGTCAGTGGAAAGTTGTACTAGAGAGCCTTCTCTCAACCCCTCCTGTGCTACCTCACGCCACTTGAGGCTGAGACGGTTCTCGTCGAGCTCCACGAGGGAATCTGCGGGTAGCACATCTATTGAATCTCAGATTTTGATGATGAAGTCAATTGTCATTTGTTTATCAAATCTATGTTAGGATCAGAGCGACACTAAGAGGGGGGGGTGAATTAGTGCAGCAGATTAAAACGTCGGTTTTGACAAATCTTTCGTACGATAAAAATCGAACTCGAAAGTGCTTAACTTGAAAACGTATTCGCAAAGTTGTGCAGCAAAGGTAATGAGGAAATAAAGCAAGTAAGAAGGTTTGTAGTAATGTAAATAGCAGTAATGAAATACAAACCAGAGATTACATCGATTTTAAAGTGGTTCGGTCAAATGACCTACATCCACTTGCGAGGCCCCTCTTCGATGAGGCTCCCACCTTCCACTAGCAAATCTCTTGAAGGGGAAGGGTAAATACCCCTCTTACAACTTTTTACAAGTGGTTCACTCTCTTACATATTTTCAGCAAAAAAGAAGGAGGTGAATACTAGCAAATTGAAAACAAGACTTGCTAAGACTTTTCTAAGACCTTTCTCTCAATAAATTGCTTCTAAAAAAGTTGTAATCTCAGCTGAGATTTGAGGGTTATTTATAGGCCTCAAGAGGATTCAAATTTGGGCTCCAAAATTTGAATTCTCTTTGGTTCCCGATGCTGGCGGTGCCACCGCCTGTCAGTGTCAGACACTGATAGTGGACTGGCGGTGCCACCGCCTAGCTCTCCGGTTCACTGGTTGGGCTTTAAATTTAGCCCAAACCAAATCTAATTTTGGGCCCAGTTGGCCCCTAACCAGGATATAGGATTATCTCTTAATCCTAATCCTAATTCTCTTAATCCTAATCCTAATTACAAGTGAACTACATAACTAAAAATATCATAAGCAAGTTTTCAACCGCGAACGTCGAGTCTTGTTCTGGCGAGCTTTCCGACGAACTTCTTCCGACGGACTCCTAGCAAGCTCCCGATCTTGTGATGACTTTAACGAGTAGCCGAGCCTTCTCGGTGATCTCCGTGAACCTTCGATGATCTCTTCAGCGAACTTTCGAAAATTTCGACAGGTTCCCGATTTCTTCTCGGTTGGTTCTGACAGCATCTCCGACGATTCTTCGGACTCTTAAACGTCTATCGAACTTGACTCCGGTATTCTTGCTTTGTGTTTTCTGGTTATCGTAGTTAATCCTGCACACTTAACTCAATAATATGGATTAGATCAATTAACCCATCAATTTATTTTATCATCAAAATCCGAGATTCAACAATTTATATGTTGAGAAAAGTGTGCAGGATTAACTACGATGGTAGTAAGACATGCAGTAGGTGTCATGCTGGAGTCAAGATCAAAATCACGTTGGGAGTCCGAGAGTTCGTCAGAAGTCCGGACGTTCGTTGGAAGTTCTACGGGAACCAACCGAGAAGTCCAGGAGCTTACCATAGAAGCTCGTCGGAACTCGCCAAGAAGATCATCGCGAAGTCTAGGAGCTTGCCGGGAGTCCGCCGGAGCATCGTCGAGGGTTCGTCGGATGTTCATCGGAAGTTCACTGGAAGCTCGTTGGAAGAAGTGATTGACGCACCGGAACACAGAATTACAGTAATCATGTCGTAATTGTCATAGTTAGAGTATAGATTAAATTAGGGTTGGGAGGTAATCCCACTAACTTAATTAGGGGCCAACTGGGCCCTTAATAGACCCAAATTGGGTCGAATGGAACAGCCAATTCGGACCCAGAATTCTTGGCCAGCGGTGGCATCGCCCAGGAGACTCAGTCTCCCAGGGATTCTGGGCGGTAGTACCGCCCCTGTCAGGCGATGGTACCGTCGGCAGTTATTGCTGCCAGCGGTGGTACTGCCCCTATTAAGCAGTGGTACCGCTTGAGCTCGGTCTTCGAGCACTGTTAGGCGATAGTACCAACCAGACTGAGCAGTAGTATCGCTTAGTGTCTGATGATAGGCGGTAGTACCACCCAGTTATGGCGGTGGTACCGCTAGGACCCCGAAAATATGGGAATGGACACTTTTAGGCTCTATTATCAAACTCATTGGGGTCTATATAAACTTCACCCTTTCCTGCATGAAAGGGTAATGAAAAACTTGCTTTAATCTTGAGTCTTTGAGGCCTTAAAGTGTTGAAAAAGCTAGAGTTCTCCTCCTTCTTTCTTCTAAGTGTTGAGATCATCCAAGAGAGGAGTGAAAACTTGTAAGGATTGTCTCCTAAGCTCATCAAAAGGAGAAAAGCTGTAAAAGGGTGGTTGGCCTTCACGAATTGAAGGAAGGCCTCTAGTGGACGCTGGTGACCTCGTCGTAGGAGGAAGCCGATAGTGGATATAGGTCACGTTGACCGAACCACTCTAAAATCTTAGTTTGCATTTACTTTGAGTATCTTTCCTTTATAGCAAACTGCCTCTCCTCCGTACTGTGCTTTAATACGTCTACATTAGCTTTGACGTAAAACATCTTCCGATATCGGCTTTCTATGAAGACTTTACAAAATCTACGTTTTTTCATTTATGTGATTTACATTGCTATAAATCACCTTAGTCTTCTCTTGCATTTTCACTTAAGACTTCAAGCTCAAATTTTCTTTTGAAATGAATTGAGTTGAAATCATTCTCGTTGAATCGGCTTTAATCGAAATAAGGTTTTTGAACTAGCAAAAGTTTTCCGCTGCACTAATTCACCCCCCCCTCTTAGTGCACTCTTGATCCTAACAATTCACTCTCAGTTGGATTAAAACCCAAGAGAGATTGCATTTGCTGGAAACCAAGAGGGTCACTCTATTACACGTCCGCCTATGTTCAATGGGATGGATTACACCTATTGGAAGACTCGAATGAGGATCTTCCTTATTTCTATTGATTTTAAGCTATGGAATATTGTAGAAAATGGATTTCAAAAGTCTTCTCTTCCAATGATCGATTGGAATGAATTGGAGAAGAAGACTTTCGCTCTAAATGCAAAGGCTATGAATGCCTTATTTTGTGCACTAGATTAGAACGAGTTCAATCATATTTTGATTTGTGAAGCTGCTTTTGATATTTGGCACACACTCGAAGTGACTCACGAAGGCACGAGTAGAGTGAAAGAGTAAAAAATAAACTTTTTGGTACATTCTTATGAACTATTTTGAATGAAATCGAGTGAGACCATAGGAGATATGTATACCCGTTTTACGGATGTCGTCAATGGTCTGAAAGGACTCGGTAAAAGTTTTTTGGATTTCGAGCTTGTTAATAAAATTTTAAGATCCCTTCCAAAGAGTTAGGACCCTAAAGTCACGATCATCTAAGAGGCCAAAGATTTAAACAACTTTCCTCTTGAAGAATTAATTGGGTCACTAATGATCTACGAAATGACATGCAAAGCTCATGAAGAGTATGAGGACACCCTTTCAAAGAACAGGAAGGATATGACACTTAGAACTCAAGAAGACCACTTAAGAGAAAACACAAGTGATGAGGACTTCGACGATGACTTGGCACTTTTAACAAGGAAATTCAAAAAATTCATTAAAGAAATAAATTTAAAAATGACACTAAAAATAAAATTGAACTCAAGAAAGACCAAGTAATTTGCTATGAATACAAGAAGCCGGGACACTATAAAAGTGAATGTCCCCAAGCCAAGAAGAGAACACCAAAGAGGAAGGCGCTCAAAGCAACATGGGATGACTCAAGCGCATCCGAAGAAGCGGAGCCCAACACCGAGCAAGTTGCTTATTATGCACTAATGGCCATTGGAGAGGAGGTAACAAATTTAATTGATGCAGATTTATCATTTGATGAATTATTAAATGCTTTCCATGATTTATTTGATGAATGCAAAATAATTAGTAGAAAATATAAATTGTTAAAAAAGGAGCATGATACTCTTGTTAGTAATTTTGATAAATAAAAAATTAAGCATAATGATAGTTTAGCTCCATGTACGAAATGCCATGATTTAGAAATACTCCAAAAGGAGAACTTGCTACTCAAGGATAACTTGAAGAAATTTGAGGTTGGTAGCAAGTCAATGAACATGATCCTTACCAATAAGGGTCACATTCATAAAAGAAGTGGAATCGGATTTGTGAGAAGCTCTCACCAAAATCTAACCACCTTCATTAAAGGCCCTATCTTGCATATTATGCACAAAAACAAATGCAACTTTTGTTGCAAACATGGATATAGAGCGTATCATTGTCCATTCAAGAAAGTTAGTCCAAACAAATTGATTTGGATTCCTAAAGGAACCGTAAAGAACTCCATGCAACATGATAAGTAATTTAGATCAGTTTTTGAGGCACCCAAGATCAAATGGGTACCTAAAAATCATCCTCTTTTGTAGAAACGTATACCATCACAAGCTAGGAGCAAGAGATGGTACCTTGATAGTGGATGCTCAAGGCATATAACCAGAGATCCATCTCAATTCTCTAAGTTCACTAGCATAGACGAAGGATATGTCACCTTCGGAGACAACAACAAGGGTAAAATCATTGGCAAAGGAACCATAGGTAACAAATCTAACTTCTTTATTGAAGATGTTTTGTTAGTTGATAGTTTAAAACATAACCTCTTGAGCATTAGTCAATTATGTGATAAAGAATATATTGTTAAATTTGAATCTAATGCTTACATTATTGAAAAACCATACAAAAATACATCTATGATTGCGTTAAAACAAAATAACATATACACCATTGACATTAATGACATTTGAAATGAAATATGTTTTTCGATTTTGAATGATGATGCTTGGCTTTGGCATAGGAGATTAGGTCATGCTAGCATGAAACTAATCACCCAAATTTCATCCAAAGAACTTGTAAGAGGAATTCCTCATATCAAGTTCATAAAAGATAATGTGTGTGATGCTTGTCAATTAGGAAAACAAATAAAAGGTAGCTTCAAACCTAAGAATCAAATAAGCACCTCTAGACCTTTGCAATTTATCCATATGGACTTATTCAGACCAATCTCTACATTAAGCCTAGGATATAGCAAATACGCTTTTGTCATTGTAGATGATTATAGTAGATACACATGGACTTATTTCTTGAAACATAAAAGTGAATGCTTTAGATATTTTACCAAGTTTTGTAAATTTGTTCAAAATGAAAAGGGTTTTATGATTTCATCAATTCAAAGTGATCACGGTGGTGAATTTCAAAACTGTGATTTCCAAGAATTTTATGAATCTAATGGATACAACCATAACTTCTCTACTCTAAGAAATCCTCAACAAAATGGAGTAGTAGAAAGAAACAATAGAAATTTACAAGAAATGACAATAACCATGTTGAATGAACATAACCTACCCAAATATTTTTGGGCCAAAGCCGTAAACACAATATGCTATGTCATAAATAGAGTTCTAGTAAGACACTTACTCACCAAAACTCCTTATGAGTTGTGGAACAACAAAAAACCTAATGTTTCATATTTTAAAGTTTTTGGGTGTAAGTGTTTTATCTTGAATGAAAAAGATGCCTTAGGAAAATTTAATGCAAAGTTCGATGAAGGAATTTTTCTTGGCTATTCTTCGATTTCTAAAGCATTTCATATCTTTAATAAAAGAACCTTGATTATAGAAGAATCCATTCATGTTATTTTTAATGAGATTTCCAAAATTAAGAAAAATGATTTTGATGATGATGTTAACTTTGATACTTTGAATTTAAATGAAACCCCTTCTCCAACTAGCAACTTGGATGCATCTACTTCCGAAACATCCTTACCCAAGGATTGGAAGTATGTAGATGCTCATCCTGAGGAGCTAATCATAAGAGACACATCTAAAGGGGTTCAAACACATTCTTCACTTAAAAATTTTTATGCCAACGCAACTTTTCTCTCCCAAATTGAACCTAAATGTATTAATGAAGCCATGAAAGATGATTCATAGATTATCGTAATGCAAGATGAGTTAAATCAATTTGAGAGAAATGAGGTGTGGAAGCTTATTCCTAGGCCAAATGACCATTTAGTTATTGATACTAAATGGGTCTTTAGAAACAAGCAAGATGAATATGGTATCGTGGTTAGAAACAAGGCTAGATTAGTGGCCAAAGGTTTCAACCAAGAAGAAGGTATTGATTATGAAGAAACCTTCGCTCCTATGGCTCGATTAAAAGCCATAAGGATGCTCCTTGCCTATGCTAGTAGTAATAATTTTAAGTTGTTTCAAATGGATGTTAAAAGTACTTTTCTTAATAGCTTTATTTCCAAAGAAGTTTATGTTGAACAACCTCCCGGATTTGAGAACAATAGTCTCCCTAATCATGTATTTAAATTGACTAAAGCTTTCTATGGTTTAAAACAAGCCCCAAGGGCTTAGTATGAGAGACTTAGTTCATTTCTTATTGAAAATAATTTCTCTAAAGGTAACGTTGATACTACATTATTTATCAAAAAATTTAAAAATAATTTTCGTATTGTTCAAATTTATGTTGATGATATTATCTTCGGTTCCACGAATGAATCTCTTTGTGAATCATTTGCTAAGAGTATAAGTCTTGAATTTGAAATGAGTTTGATGGGAGAATTAACCTTCTTTTTGGGCTTACAAATTAAACAATTAAGTAATGACATCTTTATTAGTCAAACAAAATACGTTTTAGATTTACTAAATGTTGAATCTCGTATTTTGATGATGAAACTACTTGATATATGTTTATAATTTAATCTGCATTTTAAGTGACGTAGGATGCTTCGATCAGGATGAGACAATTAAAGCAGAAAAATCATGTTGTGCCGGAGGAACATGTCAGAAGATTGGACGTCGGGCCGGTGGATCGGTTGACGTATCGACAGAAGGCTTCGGGCCATGGACTCGGGCATTGGGCCAAGAAGAGCAGGTATTGTGCCAAGGATATCGGAGTTGCGGAGTCAACTGGTCGATTGGGCAATAGGCTACAGGAGAGGACGATGCGCCGAAAGATCGGAAGAAGCGTCAAGGGACCAATGACATGCCGGACAACTTGGTTAATTGCTTAGGATTAATTGTCTCGATCAAAGTTTTGTTTTAAGTGTGCAGGATTAACTACGATAGAAGAAAGACATGCAGCAAGAGTTGCGCCGGAGTCAAGACAATGATCACGTTGGGAGTTCGAGAGTTCGACGGAAGTTCGGACAGTCGTTGGAGGTTCTACAGGAACAAATCCGAGAAGTCCATGAGCTTGCCAAAGAAGCTCGTTGAAACTCGCCAAATGGATCATCGGAAGTCTAGGAGTTTGCCGGAAGTCCACAGGAGCATCACTAAGGGTTCATCGGATGATCGACGGAAGTTCGCTGGAAGCTCGTCGGAAGAAGCGATTGATGCACCGGAGCAAGTTGCAGTAAATGTCTTAGGAAAAATTGTAGTTAGCACAATGATTAAGTTGGAAATGGGAGGTGATCCCATTAACTTAATCTTGGGGCAATTGGGCCCCTGAAAAACCCAAATCGGGCTGAATGGATCAACTCATTCGGACCCTGATTTCTGGCGGGAGGTGCAACCGCCCAAGCCAGGAGGTAGCACTGCCTGGGCTAAGTCTCCGAGTGAGACTGGGCGGTACAACCACCCCAGCCAGGAGGTGGCACCGCCTGGGCTCAGTCTCTGAGCGAGACTGGGCGGTGCAACCTCCTCTGACAGGAGGTGGCACCGCCTGGGCTCGGTCTCCGAGCACTGGCTGAGCGGTGCAACCGCCTCAGTCAGGAGGTTGCACCGCCTGAGCTCAGTCTTTGAGCTCTGGCAGGAGGTGCAACCGCCCCTGACAGGAGGTGGCACCGCCCAGAGGCTCAATCTTCGAGCTCTGCTAGGCGGTGCAACCGCTCCAGTCAGGAGGTGCAACCACCTGATCCCGGAATTCCGGGAATTGACAGTTTTGAGCTCCAAATTTGAACTGGGTTGGGGCCTTTAAATACCCCACCCATTTAGCACCGAAAGGGTATGAACTTACACCGAAATCTTGATCTTTTTATATGATTCTTAGAGCTCAAAATTGTTGTAAAGGCCAAAAGTTCTTCTCCCTCTTTTCTTCCAAGTTCTGAGTTGTAAAGAGAGGAGAGAAAATTTTGTAAGGGTTGTCTCCTAAGCCTGTCAAAAGGAGTGAAACTGTAAAAGGGTGGTTGGCCTTCGCCTATTGAAGGAAGGCCTCTAGTTGACGTCGGTGACCTCATCGGTGGAGGAAGCCAAAAGTGGAGTAGGTCAAGATTGACCGAACCACTCTAAATCTCGGTTTGCATTTACTTTGAGCATCTTATCTTTACTGCAAACCTCCTCAATAGCTTACTGCCTTCTGTGTTTTTACGAACGTGTTTCAAAGTTCAGTGCTTTCCGAATCGGGGTTTAAGACGCAAATCAGTTTTATCGTACGAACATCGTATTTCAGTTTGCGCTTACATTCTGATTTCCATTATAACTGCAAACTGCCTTTATATCTTTGCTTTAACTGCATCTCGCCTTATCTCAAGTTAAAGTGGTTTACGAATTAGCTTTTATACCGAAATCGCTTTTATCGTACGAACGTGGTATTTCAGTTTGCGCTTATATTCTGATTTCCATCATAACTGCAAACTGCGTTCATATCTTTGCTGCATCACTCCTAGTCAAAAGTTGAAGTGATTTATGAATCGGCTTTCTTACCAAAATCACTTCTATCGAACGAAAGTAGTTTTCGATTTTAATCGCAGAAGGTTTTCCGCTGCACTAATTCACCCCCCCCCCCCCCCCCCTCTTAGTGCTCTTGATCCTAACACTAAAAAGGTTTATTATGGATAGCTCAAAAGCTATCAACACTCCTATGAGCACTTCCACTAAGGTAGAAATTAATGAAAGTGAAGAAAGCTTTGATAAAAAACCTTATAAGGGTGTGATAGGAAGTCTATTATACCTCACCGCAACAAGACCGGATATCATGTTTAGTGTAGGTCTTTGTGCTAGGTTTCAATCTAATCTTAAGATATCTCATCTTAAATCAGTTAAGAGGATACTTAGATATCTTAAAGGTACCACAAATCTGTTGGGAAATCATAGGGGGGGGGCATCATATGCGCAGCGGAAGAACAAGAAAAACAAAATCCCCGATTCCCAAAAAGATGTTCGTCGTCGTGCGAAGATTGGTGCGCAAAATCCGCAAAACACAAAACTGCGTATAGAGATTGTGTTACCTAGGGAGATCGTATATCCCTGTTTCCTTGCAGATCCTTAGGAGAGGGTGAAGGAGGTCAAGCGTCCTCCTCTCTAGCGGTGATCCACACAGCAGGGTTGCGACGACGCTCCTCAAAACTCCAGGCCTACTCTGAGGTGGAGAGGGAGAGGAGAATAGGAAGGGCAAGCAAAGACTCTAGCCTATGAGGCTGTGAATCCCTCCTATTTATAGAGATCCCGTGTCAAAACCCTAATGGGTCCTTTCCCTAGTGGGTATTGGATCTGCATCCAATAAGACAAGGGCTCCGTCGGATATCTCATATCCGAACCTCTACTCATCGCAATGCCTACCATATGTGTGTGACCCTCTAGGCCCAATATCGAGCTGGCCGTGAGTCATACCTGTCAGAACTCCTTCTAACTCAGTGAATTATTATCTCTGTAATAATTCACTCGACTCATCGACTACGGAAGTACTAGGCCACTACGCCGTAGTCCCCAGACGATACAGGGGAATCCAATCCATTGGACCTGTCTGTCCTCAGTTACCATGTACCTATAGTCCCTCATCCATCTAATATCCCAGAGACCGTATATCGAGCATGGTGCTGTCAGACCCATACGGTTTCTACTCGAGTCTCGCTCTAATCGGATTCTCCCGGAGAACTCTTTCTCTCTCAACCCGAATGACCCTGGCCAGGGATTTGTCTGAGCAAGAACACATGGGATATTCCTCTCATGATACCGAGAGTGGATGATCCTCTATCGACACTCAATAGCCCTCGTAAGGTCGACTACCACTCCCAATGACCAGCTGTACTAGATCTGGGAACAGCCAAACCTATAAGTCTGGTATCAAAGAGTGGAGCACTCATACAGGACATCCTTGGTGTCTCAAGTCTAAGAACCAGATACACCACTAGGACTACGGAATCGTTGTCTGACAATAAGGCATCATCAACCATCCAGCATTCCGTAAGCGGATCAATCAGTGAACTCATTCTCCAATGAGCACCTGTACTGTATCCCTAGTGTCCCTACACGAGCAGCTATGAGACCAGCTGCATCCATCATATGGACGGGTATACAGCACACCAGTCTATCCGGTTATCACGATGTCCCTCTCGAGTAACCTATGACCGGGATTATTTAGGATATGTGTTTAAAGGTGAATCGATCTCATTATCGTGATCTCATCACGATCCGATTCCCATTGCACAAATCCAAGGACATCACAATATATATGCATTTATGCAATAGTTATAAAGTGATATACGCCAAAATATAATAAGCAAAAAGATTCTGTATCAAGTCACACGTGCCATCACTCACGTGATTGGCTTGCTGGGCACTTATGACTAGCAATCTCCCACTTGACCTAAAGCCAATCACCTATGTGTCTGATCCCCATCAGACCCCTGTGACGCTCAAAGACAATCTGAGACAATGGCTTTGTTAGTGGATCTGCAATGTTATCTTCGGATGGAACTCTTTCCATTGCTACATCTCCTCGGGTCACGATCTCTCTGATAAGGTGGAACCTCCTCAGAACATGCTTAGATTTCTGATGAGACCTAGGTTCCTTCGCTTGAGCAATTGCCCCGTTGTTGTCGCAATATAGGGAAATCGGCTCCTCACTATCCGGCACGACTCCCAAATCTGTGATGAACTTCTTCAACCAGACTCCCTCCTTTGCTGCATCTGATGCAGCAATGTACTCCGCCTCTGTGGTCGAGTCAGCAGTGGTATCTTGCTTGGAACTCTTCCAGCACATTACTCCTCCATTCAAGGTGTACACATACCCTGAATTCGACTTGCTATCATCGACATCAGACTGAAAACTTGAGTCAGTGTAGCCTTCAACCTTAAGGCTATTACCTCCATATACTAGTAAAAGATCCTTAGTCCTTCTCAAGTACTTAAGGATACACTTTACTGCTTTCCAGTGCTCCAAGCCTGGATCCGCCTGATACCTGCTCGTGACACTCAGAGCATGCGTTATATCAGGCCTAGTACATAGCATGGCATACATGATAGACCCTATTGCTGAGGCATAAGGTATCATATCCATGTTCGCCCTTTCTTCTGGAGTCTTTGGGGACATACTCGTAGAAAGCGATATCCCATGTCTCATCGGTATGAGACCTCTTTTGGAATTTTCCATGCCAAACCTTTTGACAATAGTTTCTATGTACCTGGACTGGGACAAGCCAAGCATCCTTTTGGATCTATCTCTATAGATTCTAATCCCCAAGATATAAGATGCTTCTCCTAAGTCCTTCATGGAGAAGTGTCTAGATAACCAAGCCTTTATTGTGGATAGCATTCCTATGTCATTCCCAATGATGAGGATGTCATCCACATATAACACCAAAAAGCTAATAGCGCTCCCACTTACCTTTCTGTATACACAAGGCTCATCTTCGTTCTTAACGAAGTCATAAGATCTGATTGCCTCATCAAATCTTATGTTCCAACTTCGGGAAGCTTGCTTTAGTCCATAAATGGATCTAAGCAACCTACACACCTTATCTGGGCAGTTCTTGGACACGAATCCCTCAGGTTGCATCATATACACCTCCTCCTCCAGGTTCCCGTTGAGGAATGCGGTTTTCACATCCATCTGCCAGATCTCATAATCATAGTGTGCTGCAATAGCCAATAGAATTCTGATGGATTTTAGCATTGCTACGGGTGAGAAAGTTTCGTCGTAGTCAACACCTTGCCTTTGACGATACCCCTTAGCCACTAGCCTTGCTTTATAGGTCTCTATCTTTCCATCTACTCCGATCTTTTTCTTAAAGATCCACTTGCAACCGATGGGTACAATACCTTCGGGTGCATCAACTAGGTTCCAAACCTTATTGGAGTACATAGAATCCATCTCAGAATTCATGGCTTCTTTCCACTTCCCGGAGTCTATACTCATAATAGCCTCCTCGTAGGTCTGAGGATCAATATCCTCTACATCCTCTGCTCTAATATGTCCCACATATCTCTCAGGAGGATGGGATACTCTATCAGACCTGCGTAAAGTTGAAACTTGTGTATTAGATACCTGAACAGACTCGGGCTGTAGAGTGGTGCTTGAGCTTGGTTCTCCAACCTCGCTCAATTCTATCATTCTCCCACTGTCTCCGTCAAGAATGTGTTCCTTCTCAAGGAACACTGCTCTCTTAGCTACAAAGACCTTTTGGTCCTCGAGATGATAGAAGTAATACCCACAAGTTTCCTTGGGGTATCCCACAAATTTACATCGCCCTGTCCTTGATTCTAACTTATCGGGGTTGTGTCTTTTAACATGGGCAGAGCAGCCCCAAATCTTAACTACTTTAAGATCAGGCTTCTTCCCTTTCCATATCTCATATGGTGTAGACACCACCGACTTAGTTGGAACTCTGTTCAGAAGGTAAGCTGCGGTTTCTAGGTCATATCCCTAGAATAAGATGGGTAGGTCAGTGAAACTCATCATGAACCGTACCATATCTAATAATGTACGATTTCTCCTTTCAGAGACACCATTGAGCTGAGGTGTATAAGGAGGTGTCCATTGGGATAATATCCCATGGTCCTTGAGGAAGTGAGTAAACTCTGTACTTAAGTACTCACCTCCTCGATCTGATCGAAGAGTTTTGATACTCTTTCCAGTCTGGTTCTCCACCTCATTCTTATACTCTCTGAATTTCTCAAAGGCCTCGGACTTGTACTTCATTAAGTACACATATCCATACCTTGAGAAATCATCAGTAAATGTAATGAAGTAGGAGTAACCTCCAATGGCATGAGTTGACATGGGTCCACATACATCACTATGTATGAGTTCCAACAACTCAGTGGCTCTCTCTCCAGTTCCACTAAATGGAGAGTTGGTCAGTTTTCCACGAATGCAAGGCTCACAAGTTGCATATGACACATAGTCGAATGGATCTAGATATCCATCATTTAGCAACTTTTGAATCCTTCTTTCATGGATGTGACCTAGCCTACAATGCCACAGGTATGCATTGTTCAACTCATCTCGTTTCCTTTTGGACACATTTATATTCATGATATGTGGAGTGGTGTCTAACATAAATAAACCATTATACAATGTTCCTTTCGTGATGATCTTATCATCTAATAATATCGAACAACCATTGTTCTCAAAAACAAATTTATATCCACTAACTGTTAAACATGAAATGGAGATAATGTTTTTGATAATAGAAGGAACAAAATAACATGCATCTAATGCAATAAAAGCTCCACTAGGCAGATGTAAGGCGACCTCGCCAACAGCTAATACAGCAACTTTTGCTCCATTACCCATCTTGAGGTCCATCTCGCCTCTCTCTAGTCTCCTAGGCCTTGCCAGAACCTGCAACGAATTACATATATGATAAGCACTACCGGTATCTAATACCCATGTGTTATCATAAGAGTCTGACAAATGGAGACTGATCATGAATGTACCTGAAGCTTCATCAAGCTTTTGTTTCGCCCTTTCTGCAAGGTACTCTTTGCAGTTTCTCTTCCAGTGCCCATCTTTACCACAGTGGAAGCACTGGCCTTTGTCCTTTGTTGGGTCTTTCTTAGCAACCTTTGCTTTACCTTGTTTGCCCTTGCCCTTTCCCTTCTTAAGGGACCTTTCTGCTTTCCTTTTCTTTCTGGTCTCACCAGTGTAGAGAACTGGCTTCTCTTTCTTAATAGTACTCTCTGCCTCCCTCAACATATTGAGGAGCTCTGGGAGAGTCACCTCAAGCTTGTTCATATTAAAGTTCATTATGAACTGTGAAAAGGAATCTGGTAGGGACTGAAACACAATGTTCACACACAAGTTATCCTCTAGGACCATTCCTAGACCTGTGAGTTTCTCTATCCACTCAATCATCTTTAGGACATGGTTCTGAACCGGTGTCCCCTCAGTCATCCTAGCGCGGAAAAGGCTCTTGGATATCTCATATCGTTGAGTCCTTCCCTGTTCCTCAAACAATTTACGGACATGTAGGAGAATGGATCTGGCATCCATCTTTTCATGTTGTCTCTGTAACTCTGGAGTCATAGAGCCCAACATATAGCACTGAGCAAGAGTGGAGTCATCAATGTACTTCACGTAGCGAGCGATCTCATCCTCGCTTGCCCCTTCTTCGGGCGTAGGCATCACTGTATCAAGGACGTACACGATTTTCTCCGCTGTGAGAACAATTCTCAAGTTATGGAGCCAATCCGTATAATTTGGACCAGTGAGGCGGTTGACATCAAGTATGCCACGTAAGGGATTTGAAAGCGACATTTTCTGAAAATAAAGATGTAGCAAAAATGAATAACATGCAGATTTTACAAGAAATAAACTATCAAGATATGGACTTCTATCTTAATATGCTCCCACTATTTTACTAACGAGTCACGCGACACCCTCAGCACGTGAAACGGAAGTCTCCGGCAGACTTCTAGTGGGGATCAGGATCCAATCAGCGTCTTAGTGTAACCTCGAGGGACTCGACCAATCACACTAAGCCTAAAAGGTAGACAACTCTTGCCGATCACAACTCCTTGTGATTCCCGTCCTGTTCGGCCTCCGAATCACCATGGCCTCGAGGGACTCGACCAACCATGATGCTCGGTTAAGTCAACACCTTCGTTACAAGATGAGTCTGATTTGATGATATACCCTCGAGGGACTCGACCAAGCATATCATGCCCTCAGGTCACCGGTGACATCTCTATGTCGTAAGCAAGATAGCGAATCGCGATATAGGTGAGTCTCGAGGGACTCGACCAACTCAACCTACACCGGGATTCGGTTCCTACTCATAACGATGGAAGGCCACGTGGGTCAATCTAATTGCCTCACGTTTACCGACTTAATATTATCGAGAGATGTTTCTATGATTTGGTCTCCTAATATGACATGTCACACATATACATATTTAATATATATCTACATCGCATGCAAATATATATACATATCTAGTATGTGTATAAGCAATCACACCAGATGATCATGGACCACAACCTAATATGATTAGGCCCGAGCCAGTAGGCCTAATCACTCACATCAAGATCTATGTGTGCAACGGTGCATCTCCATGCCTTGTGATCGTCCATCTCGTCCTCGTCGGTTCCGTCAACATCTTGATGCATCTCCATGCATCACGATCGTCCGTCTCGTGGGTCCCGCTATGGCTTCCACGCTCCCGCTGCGCCTCCTCATGTGATTACAACTTAATCATAGGCACGCAGGCCCGACAATAAACGAGAAATATAATGGAGGTTCGCAGACCTCAATAATAATAATCACAAGTACACACATCACACGGTCCATGATCATCCGTCCACTCATCATACATCACATGTATAAATAATCATCATCATGTAGGACTACTAGATAATAATAAAAATAATAATCAACTAAACCTTTTAATTAATTAATATTTTCTGAAATCAGGGATATATAGGGAATTTCTCAATTCCTAAGGGTATTTTCGTAATTTGGACAAAAGACAGAAACTGGAATTTCTCAAATTCCGAGGGGCAAAATTGTCTTTTTCCCAGAAAACCCTAATTCCCTCTTTCTGCTGCCGCTGCCGCCGCCGCCACCCTGCTGGCGGCGGCCTGTGCGGCGGGGCGAGGGCGCTGCCCTCGCCTGCAGGCGGCACGCTCGCTGGCGGCGCTGCCGCTGCAGGTGGGCTCTCCCTTCGGGTGTCGCTGCCTCCGCAAGCGGTGCTGCCCCGCCGGGCGGCCGCCCCTGTGGGGGGGGTTTCGCCCGCGGGAGCAGCGGCGGCAGGCGTCGCGCGTCGCTGCCCTGCGGCGGCAGGCGTCGCGCGTCGCTGCCCTGCGGCGGCAGGCGCCGCTTCCTTTCGGCGGTAGGCGTCGCTGCCCTGCGGCGCCTCTGCCCGTGGGTTGCCAGCCCCGCCGGCAGCAAACCTGCTGCAAGCAGACCGCTGGCCGGCTGCTGCAGGCACTGCGCCGGCGTTGTGCTGCCTGGCTGCGGCTGCGGCTGCAGGTGGCTGCAGGCATGCAGATCGAGGGCAGCAACTGTTGCTGCCCTTCCTTGCTTTTGCGTCAACGATTTTGACGTCAATATTCTTCCTAAACACAACACACGCAGTTCAAAAACCAATCATTCGCACGAACAACCTGGCTCTGATACCACTGTTGGGAAATCATAGGGGGGGGGGCATCATATGCGCAGCGGAAGAACAAGAAAAACAAAATCCCCGATTCCCAAAAAGATGTTCGTCGTCGTGCGAAGATTGGTGCGCAAAATCCGCAAAACACAAAACTGCGTATAGAGATTGTGTTACCTAGGGAGATCGTATATCCCTGTTTCCTTGCAGATCCTTAGGAGAGGGTGAAGGAGGTCAAGCGTCCTCCTCTCTAGCAGTGATCCACACAGCAGGGTTGCGACGACGCTCCTCAAAACTCCAGGCCTACTCTGAGGTGGAGAGGGAGAGGAGAATAGGAAGGGCAAGCAAAGACTCTAGCCTATGAGGCTGTGAATCCCTCCTATTTATAGAGATCCCGTGTCAAAACCCTAATGGGTCCTTTCCCTAGTGGGTATTGGATCTGCATCCAATAAGACAAGGGCTCCGTCGGATATCTCATATCCGAACCTCTACTCATCGCAATGCCTACCATATGTGTGTGACCCTCTAGGCCCAATATCGAGCTGGCCGTGAGTCATACCTGTCAGAACTCCTTCTAACTCAGTGAATTATTATCTCTGTAATAATTCACTCGACTCATCGACTACGGAAGTACTAGGCCACTACGCCGTAGTCCCCAGACGATACAGGGGAATCCAATCCATTGGACCTGTCTGTCCTCAGTTACCATGTACCTATAGTCCCTCATCCATCTAATATCCCAGAGACCGTATATCGAGCATGGTGCTGTCAGACCCATACGGTTTCTACTCGAGTCTCGCTCTAATCGGATTCTCCCGGAGAACTCTTTCTCTCTCAACCCGAATGACCCTGGCCAGGGATTTGTCTGAGCAAGAACACATGGGATATTCCTCTCATGATACCGAGAGTGGATGATCCTCTATCGACACTCAATAGCCCTCGTAAGGTCGACTACCACTCCCAATGACCAGCTGTACTAGATCTGGGAACAGCCAAACCTATAAGTCTGGTATCAAAGAGTGGAGCACTCATACAGGACATCCTTGGTGTCTCAAGTCTAAGAACCAGATACACCACTAGGACTACGGAATCGTTGTCTGACAATAAGGCATCATCAACCATCCAGCATTCCGTAAGCGGATCAATCAGTGAACTCATTCTCCAATGAGCACCTGTACTGTATCCCTAGTGTCCCTACACGAGCAGCTATGAGACCAGCTGCATCCATCATATGGACGGGTATACAGCACACCAGTCTATCCGGTTATCACGATGTCCCTCTCGAGTAACCTATGACCGGGATTATTTAGGATATGTGTTTAAAGGTGAATCGATCTCATTATCGTGATCTCATCACGATCCGATTCCCATTGCACAAATCCAAGGACATCACAATATATATGCATTTATGCAATAGTTATAAAGTGATATACGCCAAAATATAATAAGCAAAAAGATTCTGTATCAAGTCACACGTGCCATCACTCACGTGATTGGCTTGCTGGGCACTTATGACTAGCAAAATCTACGATTATGGTATCCAAAATCCAAGAATTTTGAGCTAATTGCTTATGCTGATGTAGAGTTTGCTGGATGTAGACTAGATAGAAAAAGCACACCAGGAACATGTCAATTTTTGGGACATGCACTTGTTTCTTGGTCATCCAAGAAACAAAACTCGGTTGCACTATCTACAACCGAAGCTGAGTACATTGTAGCTAGTGCATGTTGTGCACAAGTTGTGTGGATGAAAAATATTTTAGAGGATTATAAGATTCATCTTAAAAATATCCCCATTAAATGTGATAACATAAGTGCAATATGTCTAACAAAGAATCCCATTCAACACTCTAGAATAAAATATATTGACATTAGGCATCACTTTATATGAGATCATGTCCCTAATCATGATGTAATCCTAGAGTTTATTGATATAAAACATTAATTGGCTGATATTTTTACAAAGTCGTTAAGTGAAGAATAATTTGATTTTATTATAAGAGAATTAGGAATGTTGATTTGTTTGAATGCATAAATTTCATAAATTTTATTTTCGGACTTTCTTGATTCTTTGATCACTTAAATTCAGTGCTGAAAATTTTATGATATGAATTTTACATGATGATAAGATTGTGTGCTTCAATAACATGTTTACTTTGATGTTGGAAATTTTGTGCCTTGATGCTAAAAGTTTCCATGATGATGAGCATGTTATACTTTCATGATTGTGATTTGAGAAGTTTTAATCATACATTGGATTCTTAATCTTTGAATACTACAAAGCACAAAT
Organism: Musa acuminata AAA Group; assembly: GCF_036884655.1. Lineage (NCBI taxonomy): Eukaryota > Viridiplantae > Streptophyta > Magnoliopsida > Zingiberales > Musaceae > Musa > Musa acuminata. The sequence goes on from NC_088349.1 coordinate 20,085,742, forward strand.
GATTTTACCTTCATGAGTGGGATTGAAAAGCTACAACAAAACATTGTCCGAATGCATGATTTTGTTGTATTTTTTCTTCCGGACTTAATGTATTTCTGGAATAGAGCTTTCATGAGCCTATGCCATATCGAATTTATTTCATATCCTTGCTCCATCACTTAATGAATTTTGATACATGAAATTAATTAACAAATGCATCTCTCATGGACTTATCTTTTGTGAATGTTTATTGAGAAATGGATTTGATGTAATCTTTCTTTCACATGAATTCCTTCTTGATGAAGGAAGATTTTTTGAGATAAACACTTGCAAGGATTTAAGTTCACTTGCATATCTTGATCCTTGTGAAAAATGAATCAAGATTTTATCATTTCTAATGAAAAATGAAGTGAAACTCTCTTATCGTTTTTAACTTCATGACTTTTCCTCCTTACTTTCCTCCTTCATGCAAAGTTTTGATGATAAAGAAAAGGGAAGAAGTAATGAAAACTATCTCTTTAATGAACTTTTGAATGATACCATGTCATGAATGCTTGAAATATGATTGGTATGATTTTTTTTTATGACATGAATTTTTACCACACTTGCATTTATTATTGAATCGTTCTCCTTTTTGTTGATGACAAAAGGGGAGAAATATGTGGTAAATTGATGATAGAACGAATTGCTATACACTTGAAATGTTTGCATTAATGATAAGATATCTAGAGCTCACCTTACAATTTTATAAATTGATATCTTACTATTAAAACCCTTGTAGATTCTAAACTTGGGGTTGATCTCTTTAGGGGATCGGCCTCCTTGGAACTCTATAGGGGTTCCTCCCTCCAAGTTGCTGCTCAAAGACCGCATAAAAGATTCATCTATTTTTTATGAAAAGAGGAGGAATACATGACTATTTATAGGGCTTCTAAACCCTAACTCCTAATCCCTACTCAAGACTCATACTTCTAACCAACTCCTAATAGGACTCCTATTCCTTTACAACTCCTAATTCTTCTCTAAGAAATAACCTCCTAACCCTAGCCGGCCTCTTCACTTCTTTAATAGGGGTCAGCTTAGGTAGGTTTTACATGAATGTCCCTCTCAATTAAGACTCTCCTAGTTGGAGTCATAACAGACCCGCCCTCTTCAAATTAGCCTTGTCCTCGAGGCTGACGATTCATGAATTCTGAGATTTGATCTTCAAGTCATCATAGTTCTCCCAAGTGGCATCTTTTGTTGGTAGGTTCGCCCACTGTATTAGCACTTCAGTAGTGGGTCATCGTCGTTGAGTCACGATCCGTTGATCAATAGCATTTGGCTGGGTCTGGAGTTCTCCTTGGGTAGTCATATTTGGTGGGTGGCTTTGGGCTGTCTCCAAGCACTTATTTACAACTTCCGTTTGGCCGTCGGTTTGTGGGTGATATGCTTTTGAGTCCCAATTATAATGAGCCACGAAGCTTGGTGCTTCCTCCAATTTTCTAATGATCTTACTGGTCTCCGAATCTTCCTACCATTCCATCTTAATATCCTCAAGGAAGTCGCTGGTCGGAAGTGAAACAACCGAAAATTCAGCTTGCTCAGGTAGCTACGAAAGCGCATTTGCAACAACATTCTCTTTCCACTTTTTGTAAGTTATTTCATAATAAAATCCAAGAAGTTTTGTTACCCATTTTTGCTGCTTAAGGGATGATATCTTTTGCTCCAAAAAGTACTTGAGGCTTTTATTGTCGGTTTTAATTTGAAATCGTCGACCGATCAAGTAGGGTCTCTACCTCATTGCTGCGTGCACAATGGCGAGCATCTCCTTATCATATGCTGATATATTTTGATGGGAGGGAGATAATGCATTGCTAGTATATGTGAGTGGTCGATCATCTTGCATGAGAATGACTCCAATTCCGACTCCAGATGCGTTAGCCTCAATAATGAAGGGTCGGTTGAAATCTGGTAGTGCTAGCACCGGCATTGTCATCATGGCTGCCTTAAGTTTGTCGAAGGTAGCGAAGGCTTTGTCTGACCATTAGAAGACATCTTTTTTCAGTAAGGAAGTAAGTGGTGCACTAATCTTTCCGTAGTTTTTCATGAACTTGTGGTAGTAGCCTATTAAACCTAGAAATCCATGTAGCAATTTTATGTTCTTCGGGGTCGGCCAGTTCTATATTGCTTCTATTTTGGAGGGGTCCACCATCACACCTTTCTCTGATATGATATGCCCAAGATATTCTACCTTTTGATGAAGAAAGCAAAAATTCATAGTGGCCGTTCGAACACTCGTATTTGATGATACCCGGATCGAAGGTCCAGCTTTGTGAAGATTTATGCTCCCTTTCATCTACTACTGGAATAGGGTATTTATCCTTGATGGTTATTGTCATGACCCGAGTCTGATGAGCCAACTGGCTAATAACTCCATTTTGGTCCTTCAACCACGAACCAAAATGCTTAAACGAGAGTTAACGTAGTACACTCATCAAGCCCATATAAGCTAATCATATACATTGCCCACTTCCAATGTGGGACTAATGGGATGTTACAATATCCCCAACTCAATTAGCTTGACGTCCCTAGCATAGTGCATGTGAGGTTTAACTCAGTGGTGGCTCCACGCCGTGATGAGTTCTCTGACTCCATCCACGGGTAGCCCTTTCCTACTCGAGCCCTCTTACTCTACCCAAATGCTAGGTCGGCTCTGATACCAAATGTCACGACCCGAGTCTGATGAGCCAACTGGCCAATAACTCCATTTTGGTTCTTCAATCATGGACCAAAATGCTTAAGTGGGAGTTAACGTAGTACACTCATCAGACCCATATAAGCTAATTATACACATTGCCCACTTTCGATGTAGGACTAATGGGATATTACAGTTATACCATTGAGAGCTCGGTAATCAATGCATATTCGCCATGTTCTGTCCTTCTTTTGTACAAGTAACATCGTGTTAGGACTCTAGCTTGGAGAGTCCTAATTAAGAGGGACATTCATGTAAAAATGTTAGGACTCTAGCTAGGAGAGTCCTAATTGAGAGGGACATTCTGTTAGGACTCTAGCTAGGAGAGTCCTAATTGTGAGGGGCATTCATGTAGGAGTTTTTTCTTAGAGAAGAATTAGGAGTTGTAAGGGAATAGGAGTCTTGAGTAGGAGTCCTATTAGGAGTTGGTTAGAAGTAAGAGTCTTAAGTAGGAGTCCTATTAGGAGTTAGGGTTTAGAAGCCCTATAAATAGCCATGTATTCCTTCTCTTTTCTTAAGCAATAGATGAATCTTTTCTGCAGCCTTTGAGCAGCAACTTGGAGGGAGGAACCCCTATAGAGTTCCAAGGAGGCCGATCCCCTAAAGAGATCAACCCCAAGTTTAGAATCTGCAAGGGTTCTAACACCTGGTATCAGAGCAGCGTTCTTGGCGTCTCGCTGCCCTTCCATAGCCATCCATCAACCCTCTACAACCATCCAAAGCAATTCCCACAATTGTTTAAAAGATCATCACCGAATTCCGTCATCATCTCCACCACCACGGATCATCCTTTGATCTCCCCGTGAATTGCAACAGGTTCTGGTTTCCTACCTTACTGCTGCTGCAATTTAGTTATCCTTATTCGAAAATCCAAAAAAAAAAAAAAAAAATCGTTCCTATATTGCTGCATAAACTTTTCATCTCTACGACGAAAGATACATTGCAGAATTCCAACCGCATAGCACCATCTGTTTGATCTTGCTACTGTGCTTTTTCTATCCAAATTTCTACAAAATTTTTATGACATTTTTGACACTTCTTAACAGTGGATTTCCCTTTGGTTTCATTAAAAAATTCTCAATATAAACTACCGATCTTTTATGTCCAATCTGCTGCACTTGAATTGCAGAATTCAAGCCGCATAGCACCATCTGTTTGATCTTGCTACTATGCTTTTTCTATTCAAATTTCTACGAAATTTTTATGACATCTTTGACACTTCCTAACAGTAGATTTCCCTTTGGTTTCATTGAAAAATTCTCAATATAAACTACTGATCTTTTATGTCCAATCTGCTACACTTGAAAATCTATGCTGCAGAAAATTTCAGCTGCATATCGTTGCCTTAACCCATCTATTTGCAATCTTTTTTGAATGAAATTTCTTATACACTTCATAGATCATCTTGGCTTCCATCTAAGATTGATCTATTAAGAAATTCATCTCTAAAAACGATTTTATGTTGCTGCAAATTTTCATCGTAGCCCGCTGAAATTTTTCGACGATAATTCTGCAATTGCAACTTGCACCAATTTCCTTGCTGTTATACTGCTGAAATTTTCTTGATTAAATTAGATATCCTTGCTGTCATATAAACTGTGATTTTGCTATCAATTCCATCCTCAATTCTCTCAAGTTTTTAGTGGAAATTATGTCGAGAAACCGTTGTTTCTTCGACGACAATTCTACTCTTACAAGACAGCACATACTTGCTGCAACTTCCACGGATTTCTGTCAAACCTTTGCTACCATCTACCACAGATCCAAAACTTTCATCCACAGCCCTAAAACTCTACCAAACCACACCCTCAAACTGCACCCAAAACAGCCACAAAATAAGCCTAAACCGCAGCCTACATCCACCAATCCACCAACACTTTCGACCATCACTTCTCTCAACCTATACATGCCTTTAACCCAACAGCAAAAGAGAGATCTTAACATCATTGATTTGGGGCCATATACTATGACATCTAAGGAGGCAATCAATGCTAAATTCGAAGCCTTAGAGGTGCGAATTGAGGATAAGATTCAGACACTCTTTGCCGAACTCAGATTGGGCCGACCACTAAGCCCGAAGAAATCATATCAAGGAGAGAGCTTTGCCAAATCACACCAAGCCCGAAGAGATAACTTCCAAGGGAGGGTAGGCTCTATGACCAACCCTAACTATCCATGCATGAGAGTGGACTTCCCTAGATGGGAAGAAGGAGACCCGATTGGTTGGATTTTGCACGCGGAGCGATATTTTCGGTACCACAAAACCGCGGATGTATCTATGGTGAAAATTGCAGCTATACATCTTGAAGGGGATGCTATACAGTGGTTTGACTAGTTTGAATATACTTATGGAGTCCTTTCATGGCGACAATTCAAAGAAGAACTGCTGATTCGCTTCAGACCAACCGATTACGAGAATATTGACGAACAACTAGCAAAGATCCGACAAACCTCCACCATTCAGGAGTACCAAACCAGGTTTGAAAGGTTATCTAATCAAAATCATGATTGGTCTCAAAAACAGCTATTGAGGACCTTCATTGAGGGCTTGAAGCCAGAGATCCGAGGAGAAGTTAAAGCGCGACAACCGTACACGCTTATGGTAGCCATCTCTTTCGCACGACATCAAGAGGAGCAATTGAACCATGAAGCTCGGAGGACTAGGGTCACTCCTCAACCAGTAATATTGAAGCCCTCAGCCCCCCCTACTGTCGACCAAGTCCCTGCACCAAAGAGGTTAACAGGAGAAGAGCTTCGGGAGCGATATGCGAAGGGGTTATGTTGGCATTGTGACGAGCCGTGGAGCCGTGAGCATCGCTGTAGTAAAGGGGGACTTCTTATGATTGAACCGATAGAAGAAGAGGTCATTGAACATCCAAAAGAGAGCCTTGAACATGAAGAAGAAGATGCAGAAGAAGAGCCACAACCGACCGAAGTTACGGTACATACACTAGCTAGCTACTCAAACCCGCAAACGATGAAAATTGGAGGCCTTCTCAAACAACAACCAATCACTGTTCTCATCGACACGGGCAGTACTACTAACTTCCTAAATAGTAAGCTTACTGTTCGGATATCATTACCTATCGAGAATCGCTGCAGGTTTGATGTTAAGGTCACCGACGGATGGATTTTGAATTGTGATCATAGGCGCTTGCAGGAGAAACTATTGCTGCAGGACCAAGAGATAATTGCAGATTTCTTCCTTCTCCCTCTTAACAATCATGAGGCCATGCTCAGAATTAAATGGTTGACGACATTAGGTGATATTTCTTGGAATTTTATGAAACTAATTATGAAATTTTACAGTAAGGAGAAACAGGTGACATTGCACGGGAAACGTGGGGGCGACATAACAACGATTTGCACACAACAAATGGAGAATGTTTTGCATAAAGCATGCAGCGGCTTTTTGGTACAACTTGAGCAGCAAACTAAGGGAGAGCCAACAGAATTTGAAGATCCAAATCTACTTCCTTTGCTTGCTGAATTTTTAAATATATTTGACGAACCGCGCAACCTACCTCTTACCTGTCGGCATGATCATTGTATAATGATTCTTTCAGGCAAATCTTCAGTAAATGCTCAGCTATATCAGTATCCACATCTACAGAAGGATGAAATAGAAAGGATTATAAAAGAGATGCTCGAAACAGGAGTTATTCGGCCAAGTTGCAACCTCTACTCTTCGCCGGTGCTACTTGTACGCAAGAAGGACGGAACAAGGCGAATATGTGTTGATTATCGAGCTCTCAATGGCATAATCATTAAGGACAAATACTTTATTCCAATAGTAGATGAATTGCTAGATGAAAGGGAGCACAAATCTTTACAAAGCTGGACCTTTGATCCGGATATCATCAAATACGAGCATGCGAAGAAGACATACGGAAAACCACCTTTTGAACACACAACAACCACGAATTTTTGCTTTCTTCAACAAAAGGTGGAATATCTTGGGCATATCATATCAGAGGAAGGTGTGGTAGTGGACCCCTTCAAAATTGGAGCAATGCAAAACTGGCCGACCTCGAGAAACATAAAATTGCTACATGGCTTTCTGGGTTTAATAGGCTACTACCGCAAGTTCGTGAAAAACTATGGAAAGATCAGTGCACCACTTACTTCCTTACTAGAAAAAGATGTCTTCCAATGGTTGGACAGAGCCTCCGCTGCCTTCGATAAACTTAAGGCAGCCATGAGGACGACGCCGGTGCTAACACTACCAGATTTCAACCGACCCTTCATTATTGAGGCCGACACATCTAGAGTCAGAATTGGAGCCATTCTCATGCAAGATGGTCGACCACTCGCATACACTAGCAAGACATTATCTCCCTCCGATCAAAATATGTCAACATATGATAAGGAGATGCTCGCCATTGTGCGCGCAGCAACGAGGTGGAGATTGTACTTGATCAGGCGATACTTTCAAATCAAGACCGACCATAAAAGCCTAAAATATCTCTTGGAGCAGAAGATATCTTCCCCCGAGCAGCAAAAATGGGTAACAAAACTTCTTGGATTTGATTTTGAAATAACTTACAAAAAGGGGAAAGAGAATGTTCTTGCAGATGCGCTTTCGCAACTACCCGAGCAAGTTGAAGTTTCGACCGTTTCACTTCCGACCAGCGACTTTCTTGAGGATATTAAGATGGAATGACAGGAAGATTCAGATACTAGTAAGATTATAAAAAAATTGGAGGAAGCACCAAGCCCCATGGCTCATTACAATTGGGACTCAAAAGAATTACACTATAAGGGACGCATTGTGCTTGTGACAAATTCTACTTGCATCTTCAATAGCAGATTTTGGACAAAGTTATTCTATATGTGGGGTACTAAATTGAAAAGGAGTACGACATATCACCCACAAACCAACAGCCATCTGGAAGTTTTAAACAAGTGCTTGGAGACAGCCCAAAGCCACCCACCAAATATGACTACCCAAAGAGAACTCCAGACCCAGCCAAGTGCCATTATTGATCGACGGATCGTGACTCGACGACGACGACCCACTAATGAAGTGCTAATATAGTGGGCGAACCTACCAAAAGAAGATGCCACTTGGGAGAACTATGACGACTTGAAGATCAAATTCCCAGAATTCATGAATCATCAGCCTCGAGGACAAGACTGATTTGAAGAGGGCGGGTCTGTTAGGACTCTAGCTTGGAGAGTCCTAATTGAGAGGGACATTCATGTAAAAATGTTAGGACTCTAGCTAGGAGAGTCCTAATTGAGAGGGACATTCTGTTAGGACTCTAGCTAGGAGAGTCCTAATTGTGAGGGGCATTCATGTAGGAGTTTTTTCTTAGAGAAGAATTAGAAGTTGTAAGGGAATAGGAGTCTTGAGTAGGAGTCCTATTAGGAGTTGGTTAGAAGTAAGAGTCTTAAGTAGGAGTCCTATTAGGAGTTAGGGTTTAGAAGCCCTATAAATAGCCATGTATTCCTTCTCTTTTCTTAAGCAATAAATGAATCTTTTCTGCAGCCTTTGAGCAGCAACTTGGAGGGAGGAACCCCTATAGAGTTCCAAGGAGGCCGATCCCCTAAAGAGATCAACCCCAAGTTTAGAATCTGCAAGGGTTCTAACACATCGGTGAAGAGTAGAGGTTGCAATTTGACCGAATAACTCTTATTTTAAGCATCTCTTTTACAATCCTTTCTATTTCATTCTTCTGGAGATGTATATACTAATATGGCCAAGTATTTGCTAGAAGTTTGCCTAGAAGAATCATTATATAATGATCATGCCGACGGGTAAGAGGTAGGCTGTGCGGTTCATCAAATATATCTGAAAATTCAGCAAGCAAAGGAAGTAGGTTTGGATCTTCAAATTCTATTGGTTCTCCCTTAGTTTGCTGCTCAAGTTGTACCAAAAAGCCACTGCATGCTTTATATAAAACATTCTCCATTTGTTGTGAGCAAATCGTCATTACCTTGCCCCCACGTTTCCTATGCAGTATCACCTGTTTCTCTATACTGTAAAATTTTATAATTAGTTGCATAAAATTCCAAGAAACATCACCTAATGTCGTCAACTATTTAATTCTGAGCATGGCCTCATGAGCATCAAGAGGGAGGAGGAAGAAATGTGTAATTATCTCTTGGTCCTGCAGCAATAGTTTCACTCGTGAGCGCCTACGATCATACTTCAAATTCCATCCGTCGGTGACCTTAATGTCAAACTCGCTGCAATTCTCGATAGGTAAGGCCATTCGGACAGCAACCTTATTATTTAGGAAGTTATTAGTACTGCCCGTGTCGATGAGAATAGTGATCGGTTGTTGTTTAAGAAGGCCTCCAACTTTCATCATTTGCGGGGTGAGTAGCCGGCTAGTGGATGTACTGTAACTTCGGTCGGTTGTGGCTCTTCTTCTGTATCTTCTTCATGTTCAAGGCTCTCTTCTGGATGTTCAATGACCTCTTCTTTTGCTGGTTCAATCATAAGAAGTCTCCCTTTACTACAGCGATGCTCACGGCTCCACGGCTCGTCGCAATGCCAACATAATCCCTTCGCATATCGCTCCCAAAGTTCTTCTCTTGTCAACCTCTTTGGTGCAGGGACTTGGTGGATAGTAGGGGGGGCTGAGGGCTTGCTAGTCGAGGAGCAACCCTAGTCCTCCGAGCTTCATGGTTCAATCGCTCCTCTTGATGTCGTGCGAAAGAGATAGCTGCCATAAGCATGTATGGTTGTCGCGCTTTAACTTCTCCCTGGATCTCCGGCTTCAAGCCCTCAATGAAGGTCCCCAATGGCTGTTTTTGAGACCAATCACGAGTTTGATTAGCTAACCTTTCAAACTTGGTTTGGACTCTTGAATGGTGGAGGTTTGTCGGATCTTTGCTAGTTGTCCGTCAATGTTCTCATAATCGGTTGGTTCGAAGCGGATCAGTAGTCCTTCTTTGAATTGTCATCATGAAAGGACTCCATAAGTGTGTTCAAACCAGTCAAACCACTATATGACATCCCCTTCAAGATGTATAGCTACAATTTTCACCATAGATGTGTCCGTGGTTTTGTGGTACCGAAAATATCGCTCCACGCACGAGATCCAATCAATCGGGTCTCCTTCTTCCCATCTAAGGAAGTCCACTCTCATGCATGGATAGTTGGGGTCGGTCATAGAGCTTCCCCTCTCTTGGAAGTCATATCTTCGGGCTTGGTGCGATTGGTTATAGCTCTCTCCTTGATGTGATTTCTTCGGGCTTGGTGGTCGGCCCAAACTGAGTTCGGTAAAGAGAGTCCGAATCTTATCCTCCATTCGGGCCTCGAAGGCTTCAAATTTAGTTTTGATTACCTCCTCAGATGCCATAGTATATACCTTCAAATCTGTGATGTTAAGATCTCTCTTTTGTTGTCGGGTTAAAGGCATGTATAGGTTGAGAGAAGTGATGGTCGAAAGGGTTGGTGGATTTATGGATGTAGGCTGCGGTTTAGGCTTATTTTGTGGCTGTTTTGGGTGCAGTTTGAGGGTGTGGTTTGGTGGAGTTTTAGTGCTATGGATAAAAGTTTTGAATTTGTGGTAGATGGCAGCAAAGGTTTGATAGAAATCAGTGGAAGTTGCTGCAAATATGTGCTGTCTTGTAAGAGCAGAATTGTCGTCGAAGAAACAGTGGTTTCTTGATGAAATTTTCACCAAAATCTTGAGAGATTTGAGGAGGGAATTGATAGCAATATCTAAGTTTATATTACAGTAAGGATGTCCAATTTAATTAAGAAAATTTCGACAGTAACAACAAAAAAATTGGTATAAGTTGCGATAGCAGAATTCTCATCGAAAAATTTCAGCAGTTTACAATGAAAATTTGCAGCAACACAAAATCATTTTTAGAGATGAATTCCTCAATAGATTAATTTTATATGGAAGCCAAGATGATCTATGAAGTGTATAAGAAATTTCATTCAAAAAAGATTGCAAATAGATGGGTTAAGGAAATAATATGTGGCTGAAATTTTCTACAGCACAGATTTTCAAGTGTAGCAGATTGGACGTAAAAGATCAGTGGTTTATATTAAGAATTTTTCGAAGAAACCAAAGAAAATCTACTGTTAGGAAGTGTCAAAGCTATCATAAAAATTTCATAGAGATTTGGACAGAAAAACTATAGTATCAAGATTAAACAAACAGTGCTATACAGCTGAAATTTTACAGTACAGATTTTTAAGTATAGCAGATTAGACGTAAAAGATCAATGGTTTATATTGAGAATTTTTGACAAAACCAAAGGGAAATCTGCTGTTAGGAAGTGTCAAAGCTGTTATAAAAATTTTGTAGGGATTTGGATAGAAAAAATATAGTAGCAAGATCAAACAATCTGTGCTATGCTGCTGAAATTTTGCAATGTATCTTTCGTCTTAGAGATGAAAACTTTACGATGAAAAGCATATGAAGCAAATTTGGAACAATTTTTTTTTTTAGATTTTCGAATAAGGATAACTAAATTGCAGCAGCAGTAAGGTAGGAAACTAGAACCTATTACAATTCACGGGGAGATCTAAGGATGATCCGCGGTGGTGGAGATAACGGCAGAATTTGGCGACGATCTTTTAAACAATTGTGGGAATTGCTTTGGGCGACTGTGGAGGGTTAATGGATGGCTGTGGAAGGGTAGCGAGATGCCAAGAATGCTGCTCTGATACCAGGTATTAGAACCCTTGTAGATTCTAAACTTGGGATTGATCTCTTTGTTAGGATCAAGAACACTAAGAGGGGGGGGTGTGTGAATTAGTGTAGCGAAAAAACTTTCATCGATTTCAAATGACGTTCGTACGATGAAATCATTTTCGACGTAAAACTATTTTCGGAAACTTAACTTGAAAGCGAGTTCGTAAAGGAGTGCAGCAAAAGTAATGAGGAAGTAAAGCACATATGGAGGTTTGCGGTAAGGTAAATAGCAAGAATAAATGCAAACCAAAGAGCACCACAATTTTAGAGTGGTTCGGTCAATCTTGACCTACATCCATGTTTGGCTTCCTCCTCCGACGAGGTCACCTACGTCCACTAGAGGCCTTCCTTCAATAGGCAAAAGCCAACCACCTTTTACACTTTTTTTCCTTTTGACGAGCTTAGGAGACAACCCTTACAGATTTCCATTCCTCTCTTGAATGATCAAAACTTAGAAGAAGAGAGGGAGAAGAACTTCTAGCCTTTTACAACACTTTTAAGCTCTCAAATTCTCAGAATAAATGTAAGCTTTCGGTTATCCTTTCATTTAGAAAGGGTGGGGTTTATATAAGCACCAATTAGTTTGAATTTGGAGCTGAAAAGTGTCATCTCCCGATTTTTCGGGGTCCTGGCAGTACTACCACCATAACTGGATGGTACTACCGCTTGTCATCTATCACTAAGCGGTACTACCACTCAATCTGGGCAGTACTACCGCCTGACATCGCTCGGAGACCGAGCTCAAGCGGTACCACCGGTGGTAGTAATAATTGCCGACGGTACCATCGCCTAATAGGGGCGATACTACCGCCCAGAATTCTTGGGAGACCAAGTCTCCTGGGTGGTGCCACCGCTGGCCAAGAATTCTGGGTCTGAATGGGCTGATCCATTCGGCCCAATTTGGGTCTGTCAAGGGCCCAATTGCCCCTAAGTTAATGGGATCACCTCCCATTCCTAACTTAATCTACATGCTAACTACGATATTTAAGACATTAATACTGCAACTTACTCTGGTGCGTCAATCACTTCTTCCGGCGAGCTTCCGGCGAACTTCCGGCGAACATCCGACGAACCCTCGGCGATGCTCCGGCGGACTTCTGGCAAACTCTTCGACTTGCGACGATCCACTTGGCGAGTTCCGACGAGCTTCTTTGGAAAGCTCCTGGACTTCTCGGATTTGTTCTCGTAGAACCTCCGATGACCGTCCGGACTTCCATCGAACTCTTGAACCCCCAATGTGATCATGGTCTTGACTCCGGCGCAACTCCTATTGCATGTCTTACTTCCATCATAGTTAATCCTGTACACTTATCTCAACATATGGATTAGATAACAAATGACAATTGACTTCATCATCAAAATCCGAGATTCAACAATCTCCCCCTTTTTGATGATGACAATCAATTGATAACGGAGTTAACATTAACTCTCCCTATCTATATGCCATACTTGAGATAAGTCATTCTTGAATTCAAAGCCTTTGAATTTAAGAGACATATTGATAAGTTAAGATCATTTAACCTTTTCAATACTCCCATCATGATTCCTATCATGATGTATCTCTCGGAAAATGATGTAAAGGCTTGATATCCATTTTCAGGTTTTACATTTTAAATGTGAAAGATAGCAATCGTAGCAATTCATCATATGGTAAGATATTAACATGTAAAATTACGATGTAAGTTCTTGATATCTTAACATAATGCAAACATTTCAAGTGTTTAGCAATCTTAGCATTTCATCTCATGACAAGATATCAATTTGTAGAATTGTGATGTAAGCTCTAGATATCTTAACATAGTACAAATATGGCATAGTGCAAATATGGCAATCATGGCAATTCAATCACCAATTTATCATATATTTTGATGCAAGCTTTTGATATCTTGACATAATTCAAATATGGCACTCATAGCAATTCTATCATCAATTTACCATGTATTTCTCCCCCTTTGTCATCAACAAAAAGGAAAACTATTTAAGCAAACTTTAAGCATAAGTGTGGTAATGATTCATGTCATTTTTCAACAATGAGTGATAGGATACCAATTATGCAAACATCTTAAGGAAAACATGACATGGAGATAGCTTTCACTACTTCTTCCTTTTTATTTGTCATTATCTTTTTGCATGAAGGAGGAAAGCCATTTGTGAACTTACTTGAATGAAGTTAAAATCGATAAGAGATTAAATCATGCTTCATTTTTACAAGGATCAAGATATGTATGTGAATCAAATCCTTGCAAGTGTTAAAAAAAATCTTCATTTTTCAAGAAGGAATCATTTCATCAAATTCATTTCTCGAAAAAATATTTTTCACACGATAAGTCTATGAGAGATGCATTTGTTAATTGATTCTGTATGTCAATGATATGAAACAAACTCGATATGACATATGCTTATGAAAGCTACATTAAGTCCGAAAGAGAAATACTAAATCATGTTAGGATCAAGAAAATCCGAAAATAAAATTTAACACTTTCATGCATTCGGACATGGTTTTGCTATAGATTTTCAAACATAATCATAAAGATAAAACATGCTTATCATCATGAAAATTTTTGTATCCAAAACACATAATTTCCAACATGTTATTAAGACATGTAATCGTATAAGCTTCTCATCAGAGCATCAAGTGATTGAATCAAGAAAGTCCGAATAATAATTTTAATAAGTTCATGCATTCGGACAAATTAAAATTTCTAATTCTCTTTTAATGAAAACAAATTGTTCTTCACTTAAAAGCTTTGTAAAAATATCAGCTAGTTGATGTTTAGTATCAATAAACTCTATAATTACATCATGATTAGTGACATGATCTCGTATAAAGTGATGTCTAATATTAATATGCTTTGTTCTTGAGTGTTGAATGGGATTCTTTGTTAAGCATATTACACTTGTGTCATCACATTTAATGAAAATATTTTCAAGAAAAACTTTGTAATCTTCTAAGGTGTTTTTTATCTACACAACTTGTACACAACATGCATTAGCTGCAATATACTCAGCTTCGGTTGTTGATAGTGCAACCGAGTTTTGTTTCTTAGATGACCAGGAAACAAGGGCATGTCCTAAAAATTGACATGTTCCTGATATGCTTTTTTTATCTAGTCTACACCCAGCAAAATCCGCATCAGTATAAGCAATTAGTTTAAAATTCTCAGATTTTGGATACCATAATCCTAGATTTATGGTACCATTAAGATATCTAAGTATTCTTTTAACTACTTTGAGATGAGATATCTTAGGGTTCGATTGAAACCTAGCACAAAGTCCTATACTGAACATGATATCTGATCTAGTTGCAGTGAGGTAAAGTAAACTTCCTATCATACCCCTATAAGTTTTTTGATCGAAGCTTTCTCCACTTTCATCAACTTCTAACTTAGTGGAGGTGCTCATAGGAGTGTTGATAGCTTTTGAGCTTATCCATATTAAATCTTTTTAGCAAATCTAAAGCATATTTAGTTTGATTAATAAATATGTCATTGCTTAGTTGCTTAATTTGTAAGCCTAAGAAGAAGGTTAATTCTCCCATCAAACTCATTTCAAATTCGAGATTCATAGTTTTAACAAAAGTTTCACAAAGAGATTCATTCGTAGAACTGAAGATAATATTATCAACATAAATATGAACAATGAGAAAATTATTTTCAAAATTCTTAATATATAATGTAGTATCGACATTGCTTTTTGTGAAATTATTTTCAATAAGAAAAAAACTAAGTCTCTCATACCAAGCCCTTGGGGCTTATTTTAAACCATAGAGAGCTTTAGTTAATTTCAACACATGATTAGGGAGGCTATTATTTTCAAATCTGGGAGGTTGTTCAACATAAACTACTTCGAAAATAAAGCCATTAAGAAAAGCGCTTTTAACATCCATTTGAAACAACTTAAAATTGTTATTCTTAGCATAGGCAAGGAGCATCCTTATGGCTTCTAATCGAGCCACAAGAGCGAAGGTTTCTTCATAATCGATACCTTCTTCTTGGTTGAAACTTTTGGCCACTAATCTAGCCTTGTTTCTAACCACGATACCATATTTACCTTGCTTGTTTCTAAAGACCCATTTAGTACCAATAACTAAATGGTCATTTGGTCTAGGAACAAGCTTCCACACCTTATTTCTCTCAAATTGATTTAACTCATCTTGCATTACGATTATCCATGAGGCTTCGTCAATACATTTAGGTTCAATTTGGGAGAGAAAAACGGTGTTGGCACAAAAATTTTTAAGAGAAGAACGTGTTTGAACCCCCTTAGATGTGTCTCCTAGGATTAGCTCCTTAGGATGAGCATCTACATACTTCCAATCCTTGGGTAAGGATGTTTTGGAAGTGGATGCATCCAAGTTGCTAGTTGGAGAAGGGGTTTCATTTAAATTCAAAGAATCGAAATTAACATCATCATCAAAATCATTTTTCTTGATTTCGAAAATCTCATTGAAAACAACATGAATGGATTCTTCTATAATTAAGGTTCTTTTATTGAAGATACAAAAAGCTTTAGAAACCGAAGAATAATCAAGAAAAATTGCTTCATCGGATTTAGCATCAAATTTTCCTAAAGCATCTTTTTCATTCGAGATAAAACACTTACACCCAAAAACTTTAAAATATGAAACATTGGGTTTTTTATTGTTCCACAACTCATAGGGAGTTTTGGTGAGTAAGGGTCTCATTAGAACTCTATTCAAAATATAGCATGTAGTGTTTACGGCTTCGGCCCAAAAGTATTTGGGTAGGCTATGTTCATTCAACATGGTTCTTTTCATTTCTTGTAAATTTCTATTCTTTCTTTCTACTACTCCATTTTGTTGAGAATTTCTTGGAGTAGAGAAGTTATGGTTGTATCCATTAGATTCATAAAATTCTTGGAAATTACAGTTTTGAAATTCACCACCGTGATCATTTCAAATTGATGAAATCATAAAACCCTTTTCATTTTTAACAAGTTTACAAAACTTGGTGAAATATCTAAAGCATTCATTTTTATGTTTCAATAAATAAGTTCATGTGTATCTACTATAGTCATCTACAATAACAAAGGCATATTTGATACCTCCTAGACTTGATGTAGAGATTGGTCCGAACAAGTCCATATAGATCAATTGCAAGAGCCTAGAGGTGCTTATTTGATTCTTAGATTTGAAACTACCTTTAATTCATCTTCCTAGTTGACAAGCATCACACAAATTATCTTTGATGAACTTAATATAAGGAATTCCTCTTACAAGTTCTTTGGATGATATTTGAGTGATTAGTTTCATGCTAGCATGACCTAATCTCCTATGCCAAAGCCAAGCATCCTCATTCAAAACCGAGAAACATATTTCATTACAAAGATCATTGATGTCAACGGTGTATACGTTATTTTGTTTTAATGAAATCATAGATGTGTTTTTGTGTGGTTTTTTAATGATGCAAGCATTAGATTCAAATTTGACAATATATCCTTTATCACATAGTTGACTAATGCTCAGGAGGTTATGTTTTAAACCATCAACTAACAAAACATCTTCAATAAAGAAGTTGGATTTGTTACCTATGGTTCCTTTGCCAATGATTTTACCCTTGTTGTTGTCTTTGAAGGTGACAGCCTTTGTCTATGCTAGTGAGCTTAGAGAATTGAGATGGATCTCCGGTCATATGTCTTGAGCATCTGCTATCGAGGTACCATCTCTTGCTCCTAGCTTATGATGATATAAGTTTCTACAAGAAAGGATGATTTTTAGATACCCATTTACTTTTGGGTACCTCAAAAACTGATCTAAATTGTTTATCATGTTGCATAGAATTTATCATGGTTCCTTTAGGAACCCAAATCAGTTTGTTCGGACTAACATTCTTGAATGGACAATGATAAGTTCTATGTTAATGTTTGCAACAAAAGTTGCATTTGCTTTGGTGCCGAACATGTAAGATAGGGCCTTTAATGAATGTGGTTGGATTTTGGTGGGGACTTCTCACAAATCCGATTCCACTTCTTTTAGGAATATGACCCTTATTTGTAAGGAATATATTCATAGACTTGCTACCAGCCTCGAATTTCTTCAAGGTGTCCTTAAGTTGCAAGTTCTCCTTTTGGAGAGTTTCTAGATCATGACATTTTATACATGGAGCTAAACTATTATGATATTCAGTTTTTAATTTATCAAAATTACTAATAAGACTATCATGCTCCTCTTTTAACAATTTATATTTTCTACTAATTGGTTTACATTCATCAAATAAGTCATGGAAAGCATTTAATAATTCATCAAATGATAAATCTGCATCAATTAAATTCGTTACCTCCTCTTCGATGGCCATTAGGGCGTAGTGAGCAACTTGCTCGGTGTTGGACTCCTCTTTTTTCGACGCGCTTGAGTCATCCCATGTTGCTTTGAGCGCCTTCTTCTTTGGTGTTCTCTTATTGGCTTGGGGACAATCACTTTTATAGTGTCCCGGCTTCTTGCATTCGTAGCAAATAACTTGGTCCTTCTTGGGTTCAAATTTATTTTTTGTGTCATTTTTAAACTTGTTTCTTTTAATGAATTTTTTAAATTTTCTTATTAGAAGTGCCAAGTCATCGTCATAGTCCTCCTTATCACTTGAGTTTTCACTCAAGTGGAGTGGTCTTCTAAAGTTCTAAGTGTCATATCCTTCCTGTTCTTTGGAAGGATGTCTTCTTGCTCTTCATGAGCTTTACAAGTCATTTCTGTTAGGATCAAGAGCACTAAGAGGGGGGGGGGGGTGAATTAGTGCAGCGAAAATCTTACAACGATAAAGCACGTTCGAACGATAAAAATGATTTCGGTGTGAAAGCCGATTCTAAGATTACTTTAACTTAAGATCAAGCGAGATGACGTTAAAATCAATCTATGAAGGCAGTTTGCAGTTATGATGAAAACTAGAGTGTAAGTGCAAACTGAAATACGACGTTCGTACGAAGAAGCTGATTTATGTCTAAATGCTGATTCATAAATCACTTGATTAGGCGAGATGCAGTTTAAGCAAGTATATAAAAGCAGTTTGCAGTTATGATTGAAATCAAAACGTAAATGCAAACTGAAATATGATGATCGTACGAAAAAATAGATTTACGTCTAAACGCTGATTCGAAAGTGCAAAGCTTGAAACCCGATCATATATGCGCAGAAAGTAGTAAGCTTTAGAGGAGGTTTGCAGTAAAGATAATATGCTCAAAGTAAATGCAAACCAAGATTTAGAGTGGTTCGGTCAATCTTGACCTACTCCACTTTTGGCTTCCTCCACCGACGAGGTCACCGACGTCAACTAGAGGCCTTCCTTCAATAGGCGAAGGCCAACCACCCTTTTACAATTTCATTCCTTTTGACGGGCTTAGGAGACAACCCTTACAGAATTTTCTCTCATCTCTTTACAACTCAGAACTTGGAAGAACAGAGGGAGAAGAACTTTTGGCCTTTACAACAATTTTGAGCTCTAAGAATCACAGAAAAAGATCAAGATTTCGGTGTTAGTTCATTGCTCTTTCAGTGCTGAATGGGTGGGGTATTTATAGGCCCCAACCCAGTTCAAATTTCGAGCTCAAAACTGTTAATTCCCGGAATTCCGGGATCAGGCGGTTGCACCTCCTGATTGGAGCGGTTGCACCGCTTGGCAGAGCTCGAAGACTAAGCCTCTGAGCGGTGCTACCTCTTGTCAGGGGCGGTTGAACCTCCTGACAGAGCTCGAAGACCGAGCTCAGGCGGTTGCACCTCCTGACTAAGGCGGTTGCACCGCCTGGCAGAGCTCGAAGACCGAGCTCAAGCGGTGCCACCTCCTGTCAGGGGAGGTTGCACTGCCCAGTCTCGCTCGGAGACTGAGCCCCAAGCGGTGCCACCACCTGGCTGGAGCGGTTGCACCTCCCAGTCTCGCTCGAAGACTGAGCCCAGGCGGTGCAACCTCCTACCTTGTGTAGTTCAACCGCCTAGCAGAAATCAGGGTCCAAATGGGTTGATCCATTCGGCGCAATTTGGGTTTTTTAGAGGCCTAATTGCCCCAAGATTAAGTTAATGGATCACCTCCCATTTCCAACTTAATCATTGTGCTAACTACGATTTTTACTAAGTCATTTACTGCAACTTGCTCTGGTGCGTCAATCGCTTCTTCCGGTGAGCTTCCGACGAACTTCCGTCGATCATCCGATGATCCCTCGGTGATGCTCCTGCGGACTTCCGGCAAACTCCTAGACTTGCGATGATTCACTTGGCGAGTTCCGACAAGCTTCTTTGGCAAGCTTATGGACTTCTCGGATTTGTTCCCGTAGAACCTCCGACGACTATCCGAACTTCCGTCAAACTCTCGAACTCCCAATGTGATCATTGTCTTGACTCCGGCGCAACTCCTGCTGCATGTCTTACTTTCATCATAGTTAATCCTGCACACTTATCTCAACATATAGATTAGATAACAAATGACAATTGACTTCATCATCAAAATCCGAGATTCAACAATCTCCCCCTTTTTGATGATGACAATCAATTGATAATGGAGTTAACCTTAACTCCCCCTGTCTATATGCCATACTTGAGATATGTCATTCTTGAATTCAAAACCTAAGAATTCAAGAGACATTGATAAGTTAAAATCATTTGAACTTATCAATACTCCCATCATGATTTCCATCATGATGTATCTCTCCGAAGATGATGCCAAGGCTTGACATTCATTTTGAAATATAACAAGTTTGAATGATGGTAATAGTAGCAATTCATCATATTGTAAGATATCAACATGTAAAGCTACGAAGTAAGATTTTGATATCATTACATGATGTACACATTTCAAATATTGTAGCAAGTATTGCATTTCATCACATGGTAAGATATCAACTCGTAGAATTTCGATGCAAGTTTTTGTTTGATATCTTGACACAATACAAATCATAGCATCTGTTCATATATCTCTTGGTGATGCAAGCATGGCATAATCATAGTATCAGTGTTTATAGTATCAATTCATATATTTCTCCCACTTTGTCATCAACAAAAAGCATGGTAGTTGTGATACCAGGGGAACATATAAGCAAATTATCAAGCATATAAAGGAAGGCATGATACGTAGATTGCTTTGAATACTTCTTCCTTTTTTTTTTGTTATAATCTTTTTGCATGAAGGAGGAAAGCCATTTGTGATACCAGCTATTTGTGAGTTTACTTTGAGTCAAGATATGTGTGTGAAATAGCTTTTTGCAAGTAAAAATACTATCATCCATATTTCAAGATGGAATTCATAAGCAGGAATTATTTCATCAAATTCATTTCAGAAGAAATATTTTTCATAAGAGTGTATGAGAAAATCCGATTTTTAGCATTCCAATTGTTAAGCGAATCCGAAAATGAAATGAAATCTTTCATGCATTCGGACAAGAATATGCTACAGATTTTCAAATACAATCATAAAGACAAAACATTTTTGTATTCAACACATAATTTCCAACATGTTATTTAGGTATGTAATGGCAATCAAGTGATTTGATCATTCAATAAAGTCCGAAAAATAATTTTAACTAGTTTATGTATTCGGACACATCAACATTCCTAATTCTCTTCTTATGAAATCAAATTGCTCTTCACTTAGAGGTTTTGTAAAAATATCAGCTAGTTGATGTTTAGTATCAATAAACTCTATGATTACGTCATGATTAGTAATATGATCTCGTATAAAGTGATGTCTAATATCAATATGTTTTGTTCTTGAGTGTTGTATAGGATTCTTTGTTAAGCATATTGCACTTGTGTTATCACATTTAATGGGAATATTTTTAAGATGAACTTTATTATCTTCTAAGGTGTTTTTCATCCATACAACTTGTGCACAGTATGCACTTGCTGCAATATATTCAGCTTTGGTTGTTGATAGTGCAACCGAGTTTTGTTTCTTAGATGACCAGGAAACAAGGGCATGTCCTAAAAATTGACATGTTCCTGATGTGCTTTTTCTATCAAGTCTACAGCCAGCAAAGTCCGCATCAGCATAAGTAAGTAACTCAAGATTCTCTGATTTTGGGTACCATAATTCTAGATTTGTGGTACCATTAAGATATCTAAGTATTATTTTAACTACTTTGAGATGAGATATCTTAGGGTTTGATTGAAATCTAGCACAAAGTCCTACACTGAACATGATGTCTGGTCTAGTTGTAGTGAGGTAAAGTAAACTTCCTATTATACCCCTATAATTTTTTGATCGAAGCTTTCTTCACTTTCATCAATTTCTAACTTAGTGGAGGTGCTCATAGGAGTGTTAATAGCCTTTGAGTTATTCATTTTAAACTTTTTTAGTAAATTCATAGCATATTTAGTTTGACTAATAAAGATGCCTTTGCTTAGTTATTTGATTTGTAAGCCTAAGAAGAATGTTAATTCTCCCATTAAACTCATTTCGAATTCAAGACTCTTAGTTTTAGCAAATGATTCACAAAGAGATTCATTCGTGGAACCAAAGATAATATCATCAACATAAATCTGAACAATGAGAAAATTATTTTCAAAATTCTTGATGAATAATGTAGTATCAACCTTGCCTTTTATGAAATTATTTTCAATAAGAAAAGAACTAAGTCTCTCATACTAAGCTCTCGGAGCTTGTTTTAAACCATAGAGAGCTTTAGTTAATCTAAACACATGATTAGGGAGGCTATTATTTTCAAATCTAGGAGGTTGTTCAATATAGATTTCTTAGGAAATAAAGCCATTAAGAAAATCACTTTTAACATCCATTTGAAACAGCTTAAAATTATTACTACTAGCGTAGGCAAGAAACATCCTTATGGCTTCTAATCGAGCCACAGGAGCGAAGGTTTCTTCGTAATCGATACCTTCTTCTTGGTTGAAACTTTTGGCCACTAATCTAGCATTGTTTCTAACCACGATACCATTTTCATCTTGCTTGTTTCTAAAGACCGATTTAGTACCAATAATTAAATGGTCATTTGGCCTAGGAACAAGCTTCCATACCTCATTTCTCTCAAATTGATTCAATTCATCTTGCATTACGATAATCCATGAATCATCTTTCATGGCTTCGTCAACACATTTGGGTTCAATTTGGGAGAGAAAAGCGGTGTGGCACAAAAATTTTTAAGAGAAGATCATGTTTGAACCCCTTTTGATGTGTCTCCTAAGATTAGCTCCTTAGGATGAGCATCTACATACTTTCAATCCTTGGGTAAGGATGTTTTGGAAGTGGATGCATCCAAGTTGCTAGTTGGAGACGGGGTTTCATTTAAATTCAAGGAATCAAAATTAACATCATCATCAAAATCGTTTTTCCTGATTTCGAAAATCTCATTGAAAACAACATGAATGAATTCTTCAATGATTAAAGTTCTTTTATTGAAGATATGAAAAGCTTTAGAAACTGAAGAATAACCAAGAAAGATTCCTTCATCGGATTTAGCATCAAATTTTCCTAAGTTTTCATTTTCATTCAAGATAAAACACTTACACCCAAAGACTTTAAAGTATGAAACATTGGGTTTTTTGTTGTTCCATATCTCATAAGGAGTTTTGGTGAGTAAGGGTCTTACTAGAACTCTATTCAAGATATAGCATGCGGTGTTTACGGCTTCGGCCCAAAAATATTTCGGTAGGCTATGTTCATTTAACATGGTTCTTGCCATTTCTTGTAAATTTCGATTTTTTCTTTCTACTACTCCATTTTGTTGAGGATTTCTTGGAGTAGAGAAATTATGGTTGTATCCATTGAGTTCACAAAATTCTTGGAAATCATGGTTTTGAAATTCTCTACCGTGATCACTTCTAATTGACGAAATCATAGAACCCTTCTCATTTTGAACAAGTTTACAAAACTTGGTAAAATATCTAAAGCATTCATTTTTCTATTTTAAGAAGTAAGTCCATGTATATCTGCTATAGTCATCCACAATGACGAAGGCATATTTGCTACCTCCTAGACTTGATGTAGAGATTGGTCCGAACAAGTCCATATGGATCAATTGTAAGGGCCTAGAGGTGCTTATTTGATTCTTAGATTTGAAACTACCCTTAATTTGTTTACCTAATTGGCAAGCATCACATACATTATCTTTGATGAACTTGATATAAGGAATTCCTCTTACAAGTTCTTTAGATGATATTTGAGTGATTAGTTTCATGCTAGCATGACCTAATCTTCTATGCCATAGCCAAGCATCCTCATTCAAAACCGAAAAACACATTTCATTACACAAATCATTGATATCAATAGTGTATACGTTATTTTGTTTTAATGCAATCATAGACATGTTTTTATGTGGTTTTTCAATGATGCAAGCATTAGATTCGAATCTGACAATGTATCCTTTATCACATAATTGACTAATGCTCAAGAGGTTATGTTTTAAACCATCAACTAACAAAACATCTTCAATAAAGAAGTTGGATTTGTTACCTATGGTTCCTTTGCCAATGATTTTACCCTTGTTGTTGTCTCCGAAGGTGACATAGCCTTCGTCTATGCTAGTGAGCTTAGAGAATTGAGATAGATCTCCGGTCATATGCCTTGAGCATCCACTATCAGGTACCATCTCTTGCTCCTAGCTTGCGATGGTATAGGTTTCTACAAGAAAGGATGATTTTTAGGTACCCATTTGCTTTTGGATGCCTCAAAAATAGATCTACATTGTTTATCATGTTACATAAAGTTTATCATGGTTCCTTTAGGAACTCAAATTAATTTATTCAGACTAATTCTCTTGAATGGACAATAATGCGTTTTGTGTCCAAGTTTGCAACAAAAGTTGCATTTGCTTTGGTGTCGAACATGTAAGATGGGGCCTTTTATGAAGGTGGTTGGATTTTGGTGAGGACTTCTCACAAATCCAATTTCACTTCTTTTGGGAACGTGACCCTTGTTTGCAAGGATCATGTTCAATGACTTGCTACCAACCTCGAATTTCTTCAAGGTGTCCTTAAGTAGCAAGTTTTCCTTTTGGAGAGTTTCTAGATCATGGCATTTTTTGCATGAACTTAAACTATCATGATATTCAGTTTTTAACTTATCAAAATTACAAGTAAGACTATCATGCTCCTTTTTTAGCAATTTGTATTTTCTACTAATAATCTTGCATTCATCAAATAAGTCATGGAAGGCATTTAATAATTCATCAAATGATAAATCTGTATCTATTAAATTTGTTACCTCCTCTCCGATGGCCATCAAGGCGTAATGAGCAATTTGCTCGGTGTTGGACTCCTCTTCTTTGGACGCGCTCGAGTCATCCCATGTTGCTTTGAGTGCCTTCTTCTTTGATGTTTTCTTCTTGACTTGGGGACAATCACTTTTGTAGTGTCCCGGCTTCTTGCACTCATAGCAAATAACTTGGTCCTTCTTGGGTTTAAATTTATTTTTTGTCTCATTCTTAAACTTGTTTCTTTTAATAAATTTTTTAAATTTTCTTGTTAGAAGTGCCAAGTCATCATCACAGTCCTCATCACTTGAGTTTTCTCTCAAGTGGTCTTCTGAAGTTTTAAGTGCCATATCCTTCCTGTTCTTTGGAAGGATGTCTTCTTGCTCTTCATGAGCTTTGCAAGTCATCTCGTAGGTCATTAATGACCCGATTAGTTCTTCAAGAGGGAAGTTGCTTAGATCTTTTGCCTCTTGAATAGCAGTGACTTTAGGATCCCAACTTTTAGGAAGGGATCTTAGAATCTTATTTACGAGCTTAAAATCCGAAAAACTTTTTCTGAGTCCTTTTAGACCGTTGACGACATCCGTGAAACGGGTAAACATGTCACCAATGGTTTCTCTCGGTTTCATCCGGAAAAGTTCGAAAGAATGTAACAGAAGATTGATTTTTGACTCTTTCACTCTACTTGTGCCTTTGTGAGTCACTTCGAGTGTGTGCCAAATATCAAATGCGGTTTCACAAGTCGAAACACGGTTAAACTCATTTTTATTAAGTGCACAAAATAAGGCATTCATAGCCATTGCATTAATAGCGAAAGCCTTCTTCTCCAATTCATTCCAATCGATCATTGGAAGAAAAGGCTTCGAAAATCCGTTTTCGACAAGATTCCAAAGTTCAAAATCCATAGATATAAGAAAGATCCTCATTCGGGTCTTCCAATAGGTGTAGTCCGACCCATTGAACATGGGTGGACGTGTAATAGAATGGCCCTCTTGGTTTCCGGCGTATGCCATCTCTCTTGGGTTTTTAATCCGTTAGAGAGTTAACCCTGCTCTGATACCAATTGTTAGGATCAAGAGCACTAAGAGGGGGGGGGGGGGGGGGGTGAATTAGTGCAGCGAAAATCTTACAACGATAAAGCACGTTCGAACGATAAAAATGATTTCGGTGTGAAAGCCAATTCTAAGATTACTTTAACTTAAGATCAAGCGAGATAACATTAAAATCAATCTATGAAGGCAGTTTGGAGTTATGATGAAAACCAGAGTGTAAGTGCAAACTGAAATACGACGTTCGTACGAAGAAGCTGATTTACGTCTAAATGCTGATTCGTAAATCACTTGATTAGGCGAGATGTAGTTTAAGCAAGTATATAAAGTCAGTTTGCAGTTATGATTGAAATTAAATCTTAAATGCAAACTGAAATATGATGATCGTACAAAAAAACAGATTTACGTCTAAATGCTGATTCGAAAGTGCAAAGCTTGAAACCCGATCGTATATACGCAGAAAGCAACAAGCTTTAGAGGAGATTTGCAGTAAAGATAATATGCTCAAAGTAAATGCAAACCGAGATTTAGAGTGGTTCGGTCAATCTTGACCTACTCCACTTTTGGCTTCCTCCACCGACGAGGTCACCGACGTCAACTAGAGGCCTTCCTTCAATAGGCGAAGGCCAACCACCCTTTTACAGTTTCACTCCTTTTGACGGGCTTAGGAGACAACCCTTACAGAATTTTCTCTCCTCTCTTTACAACTCAGAACTTGGAAGAACAGAGGGAGAAGAACTTTTGGCCTTTATAACAATTTTGAGCTCTAAGAATCACAGAAAAAGATCAAGATTTCGGTGTTAGTTCATTGCTCTTTCAGTGCTGAATGGGTGGGGTATTTATAGGCCCCAACCCAGTTCAAATTTGGAGCTCAAAACTGTCAATTCCCGGAATTCCGGGATTAGGCGGTTGCACCTCCTGACTGGAG
Organism: Musa acuminata AAA Group; assembly: GCF_036884655.1. Lineage (NCBI taxonomy): Eukaryota > Viridiplantae > Streptophyta > Magnoliopsida > Zingiberales > Musaceae > Musa > Musa acuminata. The sequence continues at coordinate 20,112,241 of NC_088349.1, forward strand.
CGGTTGCACCGCCTGGCAGAGCTCGAAGACTGAGCCTCTGGGCGGTGCTACCTCCTATCAGGGGCGGTTGAACCTCCTGATAGAGCTCGAAGACCGAGCTCAGGCGGTTGTACCTCCTGACTGAGGAGGTTGCACCGCCTAGCAGAGCTCGAAGACCGAGCTCAAGCGGTGCCACCTCCTGTCAGGGGAGGTTGCACCGCCCAGTCTCGCTCGGAGATTGAGCCCCAAGCGGTGCCATCGCCTGGCTGGAGTGGTTGCACCTCCTAGTCTCGCTCGGAGATTGAGCCCAAGCGGTGCAACCTCCTACCTTGGGCGGTTCAACTGCCTGGCAAAAATCAGGGTCTGAATGGGTTGATCCATTCGGCCCAATTTGGGTTTTTCAGGGGCCCAATTGCCCCAAGATTAAGTTAATGGGATCACCTCCCATTTCCAACTTAATCATTGTGCTAACTACGATTTTTACTAAGACATTTACTGTAACTTGCTCCGGTGCGTCAATCGCTTCTTCCGGCGAGCTTCCGGCGAACTTCCGTCGATCATCCGATGATCCCTCGGTGATGTTCCTGTGACTTCCGGCAAACTCCTGGACTTGCGACGATTCACTTGGCGAGTTCCGATGAGCTTCTTTGGCAAGCTTATGGACTTCTCAGATTTGTTCCCACAGAACCTCCGACGATTGTCCGAACTTCCGTCAAACTCTCGAACTCCCAACGTGATCATTGTCTTGACTCCGGCGCAACTCCTGCTGCATGTCTTACTTTCATCGTAGTTAATCCTGCACACTTATCTCAACATATAGATTAGATAACAAATGACAATTGACTTCATCATTAAAATCCGAGATTCAACAATTTCGTAGGTCATTAATGACCCGATTAATTCTTCAAGAGAGAAGTTGTTTAAATCTTTAGCCTCTTGAATAGTAGTGACTTTAGGGTCCCAACTCTTTGGAAGGGATCTTAGAATCTTATTCATGATCTCAAAATCTGAAAAATTTTACTAAGTCCTTTTAGACCATTGATGACATCCGTGAACTGGGTGTACATGTCGCCTATGGTCTCGCTCGGTTTTATTCAAAAAAGTTCATAAGAATGTACTAAAAGATTAATTTTTGACTCTTTCACTCTACTCGTGCCTTCGTGAGTCACTTCGAGTGTATGCCAAATATTAAATGCAGTTTCACAAACCAAAACACGATTGAACTTGTTTTTATCAAGCACACAAAAGAAGGCATTCATAGCATTTGCCTTAAGAGCGAAAGTCTCCTTCTCCAATTCATTCCAATCGATCATTGGAAGAGAAGACTTTGAAAATCCATTTTCAACAATATTCCAAAGTTCAAAATCCATGGAAATAAGGAAGATCTGCATTCGGGTCTTCCAATAGGTGTAGTCCTTCCCATTAAACATGGGTGGACGTGTAATAGAGTGGCCCTCTTGGTTTTCGACGTATGCCATCTCTCTTGGGTTTTAATCTGATTGAGAGTTAACCTCGCTCTAATATCAATTGTTAGGATCAAGGGCACTGAAGGGGGGATGTGAATTAGTGCAGCAGAAAAACTTTTGTCGTTTTCAAATGACGTTCGTACGATGAAATCGTTTCCGACGTAAAACCGTTTTCGGAAACTTAACTTGAAAGCGAGTTCGTAAAGGAGTGCAGCAAAAGTAATGAGGAAGTAAAGCACATATGGAGGTTTGCAGTAAGGTAAACAGCAAGAATAAATGCAAACCAGAGAGCACCGCAATTTTAGATTGGTTCGGTCAATCTTAACCTACATCCACTTTTGGCTTCCTCCTCCGACGAGGTCACTGACGTCCACTAGAGGCCTTCCTTCAATAGGCGAAGGCCAACCACCTTTTACACCTTTTCTCCTTTTGATGGGCTTAGGAGACAACCCTTACATATTTCTACTCATCTCTTGAATGATAAAAACTTAGAAGAAGATAGGGAGAAGAACTTCTAGCATTTTACAACACTTTTAAGCTCTTAAATTCTTAGAATAAATGTAAGTTTTCGGTTACCCTTTTATACAGAAAGGGTGGGGTTTATATAGGCTCTAATCAGTTTGAATTTGGAGCTGAAAAGTGTCATCTCCCAGTTTTTCGGGGTCCTGGCGGTACTACCGCTATAACTGGGCGATACTACCACCTATGATATGTCACTAAGCGGTACTATCACTCAGTTTGGGTGGTACTACCGCTTGACATCGCTCGAAGACCGAGCTCAGGCGGTACCACCACTGGCAATAATAACTGCCGGTAGTACCACCGCCTGATAAGGGCGGTACTACCGCCCAGAATTCCTGGGAGACCAAGTCTCCTGGGCGGTGCCACCACTGGCCAGGAATTCTCGGTCCAAATGGGCTGATCCATTCAGCCCAATTTGGGTCTATCAAGGGCCCAATTGCCCTCAGATTAAGTTAATGGGATCACCTTCCATTCCTAACTTAATCTACATGCTAACTATGATATTTAAGACATTAATACTGCAACTTACTCCGGTGCGTCAATCGCTTCTTCCGGCGAACTTCCGGCGAACATCCGACGAACCCTTGGCGATGCTCCGACGGACTTCCGGCAAACTCTTGGACTTGCGATGATCCACTTAGCGAGTTCCGATGAGCTTCTTTGGCAAGCTCCTGGACTTCTCGAATTTGTTCCCGTAGAACCTCCGACGATCGTCCGGACTTCCGTCGAACTCTTGAACCCCCAATGTGATCATGGTCTTGACTCTGGTGTAACTCTTACTGCATGTCTTACCGCCACCATAGTTAATCTTGCACACTTATCTCAATATGGATTAGATAACAAATGACAATTGACTTCATCATCAAAATCCGAGATTCAACAGTCTTTAGGGGATCAGCCTCCTTCGAACTCTATTGGGATTCCTCCCTCCAAGTTGCTGCCCAAAGGTTGCAAAAAAGATTCATCTATTGCTTATGAAAAGAGGAATACATGGCTATTTATAGGGCTTCTAAATCCTAACTCCTTATAGGACTCCTACTTCTAACTAACTTCTAATAGGACTCATACTCAAGAAAAGTGTGCAGGATTAACTACAATGGCAATAAGACATAAAGCAGATGTTGTGCCGAAGTCAAGATCGAGATCACTTTGAGAGTTTGAGAGTTCGTTGGAACCAACCGAGAAGTCCAGGAGCTTGGCATAGAAGCTCATTAGAACTCACCAAGAAGATTGTCACAAAGTCCAGGAGCTTGTCGGGAGTCCGCCGGAGCATTGTCGAGAGTTCATCGGATGTTTGTCGGAAGTACGCCGGAAGAGCAATTGACTCACCAGAACAAGAAGTGCAGTAAACATGTCTTAATTGTCGTAGTTAGAATGTAAATTAAGTCAAGATTGGGAGGTAATCCTACTAACTTAATTAGGGGCCAACTAGGTCCTTGACAAGGCTGAATTGGGCTAAATGGAGCAGCCCATTCAGCCCCTGAATTCCTGGCCGGTGGTGTTACCGCTTGGGAGACTCGGTCTCCTAGGAATTCTATGCAGTGTTACCGCCCCTGTCAGGTATTGGTACCGCCAGAGCTTGGTCTCCGAGCTCTGTCAAGTGGTGGTACCACCCAGACTAAGCGATAGTACCGTCTAGTGTTAGGTGTCAGGCGATAGTATCGCCTAGTAATAGCGATGGTATCGCTAGTACCCCGAAAATCTAGGATGAGACACTTCTTGGCCATTAGGGTCTATAAATACCCCACTCTTTTCTGCATGAAAGGGCATAAAAAACTTGATATATTCTTGAGTCTTTGAAGTGTTAAAGAGTTATAAAAGTGCTAGAGTTCTCCTCCTCCCTTTCTAAGTGTTGAGATCTTTCAAGAGAGGTGTGAGACTTATAAGGGTTCTCTCCTAAACCCGTGAAAAGGAGAAAGCGATGTAAAAGAGGTGGTTGGTCTTCACCTATTGAAGGAAGGCCTTTATTGGACGTCGGAGACCTCGTTGGAAGAGGAATCCGAAAGTGGATGTAGATCACATTGACCAAACCACTCTAAATCTGGTTTGCATTTCGTTTTGAGCAATCTTCTTCAACTGCAAATCGTTTCATAGCAAAGTGCTTCTTCTCCTGATCTTGCTTTCACTACACTTAAGCTCTCTTACATTTTAAAGTTACTATCTTTCTGAATTGATTTCCTTCGAACGTATGAAAGATTTTCTGAAATCGTAAAAGTTTTTCGCTGCACTAATTCACCCCCCCCTCTTAGTGCCGCTGTTGATCCTAACAATTGGTATCAGAGCAAGGTTCACTCTTATTTGATTTTAAACCCAAGAGAGATGGCATTTGTGGGCAACCAACAGGGCCATTCAATTACACGTCCGCCCATGTTCAATGGGATGGATTACACATATTGGAAGACTAGAATAAGGATCTTCCTAATTCCAATGGATTTTGAGCTTTGGAACATTGTCAAAAATAGTTTTCAAAAGTCTTCTCTTCGAATGAACGATTGGAGTGAGTTGGAGAAGAAATCTTTTACTTTAAATGCCAAGGCTATGAATGCCTTGTTTTATGAATTAGATAGAAATGAGTTTAATCGAGTGTCGATTTGTGAAACGAACATTCGTCGGAATTTCTACAGGAACCAACCGAGAAGTCCAGGAGCTTGCCATAGAAGCTCGTCAGAACTCGCCAAGAAGATCTCGTAAAGTCCAGGAGCTTGCCGGTGTTAGGATTAAGAGCACTAAGAGGGGGGGGGGGGGTGAATTAGTGCAGCGGAAATCTTTCAACGATAAAACACGTTCGAATGATAAAAACGATTTCGGTGTGAAAGACGATTCTAAGATTACTTTAACTTAAGATCAAGCGAGATGACGTTAAAATCAATCTATGAAGGCAGTATGCAGTTATGATGAAAACCAGAATATAAGCGCAGACTGAAATACGACGTTCGTACGAAGAAGCTGATTTACGTCTAAATGCTGATTTGTAAATCACTTGATTAGGCGAGATGCAGTTTAAGCAAGGATATAAAGGTAGTTTGCAGTTATGATTGAAATCAAAATGTAAACGCAAACTGAAATATGATGATCGTACGAAAAAACAGATTTACGTCTAAACGCTGATTCGGAAAGTGCAAAGCTTGAAACCCGATCGTATATGCGTAGAAAGCAATAAGCTTTAGAGGAGGTTTGCAGTAAAGATAATATGCTCAAAGTAAATGCAAACCGAGATTTAGAGTGGTTCAGTCAATCTTGACCTACTCCACTTTTGGCTTCCTCCACCGACGAGGTCACCGACGTCAACTAGAGGCCTTTGTTAGGACTCTAGCTTGGAGAGTCCTAATTGAGAGGGACATTCATGTAAAACTGTTAGGACTCTAGCTATGAGAGTCCTAATTGAGAGGGACATTCTGTTAGGACTCTAGCTAGGAGAGTCCTAATTGAGAGGGGCATTCATGTAGGAGGTGTTTTCTTAGAGAAGAATTAGGAGTTGTAAGGGAATAGGAGTCTTGACTAAGAGTCCTATTAGGAGTTGGTTAGAAGTAAGAGTCTTAGGTAGGAGTCCTGTTAGGAGTTAGAGTTTAGAAGACCTATAAATAGCCATGTATTCCTTCTCTTTTGATAAGCAATAGATGAATCTTTTCTGCAGCCTTTGAGCAGCAACTTGGAGGGAGGAACCCCTATAGAGTTCCAAGGAGGCCGATCCCCTAAAGAGATCAACCCCAAGTTTAGAATCTACAAGGGTTCTATCACCTGGTAACAGAGCAGCGTTCTTGGCATCTCGCTGCCCTTCTACAGCCATCCATCAACCCTCCACAACCATCCAAAGTAATTCCCACAATTGCTTAAAAGATCGTCACCGAATTCCGCCATCATCTCCACCACCGCGGATCATCCTTTGATCTCCCCGTGAATTGCAACAGGTTCTAGTTTCCTACCTTACTGCTGCTGCAATTTAGTTATCCTTATTCGAAAATCAAAAAAAAAAAAAAATCGTTCTTACATTGCTGCATAAACTTTTCGTCACAAAGTTTTCATCTATACGACGAAAGATATATTGCAGAATTCCAACCGCATAGCACCATCTGTTTGATCTTGCTACTAGCTTTTTCTATCCAAATTTCTACAAAATTTTTATGACATCTTTGACACTTCCTAACAGTGGATTTTCCTTTGGTTTCATCAAAAAATTCTCAATATAAACTATTGATCTTTTATGTCCAATCTGCTGCACTTGAATTGCAGAATTCAAGCCGCATAGCACCATCTGTTTGATCTTGCTACTGTGCTTTTTCTATCCAAATTTCTACGAAATTTTTATGACATCTTTGAAACTTCCTAATAGTAGATTTCCCTTTGGTTTCATCGAAAAATTCTCAATATAAACTACTGATCTTTTATGTCCAATCTGCTGCACTTGAAAATCTATGCTGCAGAAAATTTCAGCTGCATATCGTTGCCTTAACCCATCTATTTGCAATCTTTTTTGAATGAAATTTCTTATAGACTTCATATATCATCTTGGCTTCCATCTAAGATTGATCTATGAAGAAATTCATCTCTAAAAATAATTTTATGTTGCTGCAAATTTTCATCGTAACCCGCTGAAATTTTTCGACGATAATTCTGCAATTGCAACTTGCACCAATTTCTTTGCTGCTATACTGCCGAAATTTTCTTGATTAAATTAGATATCCTTGCTGTCATATAAACTATGATTTTGCTATCAATTCCCTCCTCAATTCTCTCAAGTTTTTGGTGGAAATTACGTCGAGAAACCGTTATTTCTTCGACGACAATTCTACTCTTACAAGACAACACATACTTGCTGCAACTTCCACAGATTTCTGTCAAACCTTTGCTACCATCTACCACAGATCCAAAATTTTCATCCACAGCCCTAAAACTCTACTAAACCACACCCTCAAATTGCACCCAAAACAGCCACAAAACAAGCCTAAACCGCAGCCTACATCCACCAATCCACCAACACTTTCGACCATCACTTCTCTCAACCTATACATGCCTTTAACCCAACAGCAAAAGAGAGATCTTAACATCATTGATTTGGGGTCATATACTATGGCATCTAAGGAGGCAATCAATGCTAAATTCGAAGCCTTGGAGGCGCGAATGGAGGATAAGATTCGGACGCTCTTTACCGAACTCAGATTGGGCCGACCACTAAGCCCGAAGAAATCATATCAAGGAGAGAGCTTTGCCCAATCACACTAAGCCCGAAGAGATGACTTCCAAGGGAGGGTAGGCTCTATGACCAACCCCAACTATCCATGCATGAGAGTGGACTTCCCTAGATGGGAAGAAGGAGACCCGATTGGTTGGATCTCGCGCGTGGAGCGATATTTTCGGTACCACAAAACCGCGGATGTATCTATGGTGAAAATTGCAGCTATACATCTTGAAGGGGATGCTATACAGTGGTTTGACTGGTTTGAACATACTTATGGAGTCCTTTCATGGCGACAATTCAAAGAAGGACTGCTGATTCGCTTCAGACCAACCGATTACGAGAATATTGACGAACAACTAGCAAAGATCCAACAAACCTCCACCATTCAGGAGTACCAAACCAGGTTTGAAAGGTTATCTAATCAAACTCATGATTGGTCTCAAAAACAACTATTGTGGACCTTCATTGAGGGCTTGAAGCCGGAGATCCGAGGAGAAGTTAAAGCGCGACAACCGTATACGCTTATGGCAGCCATCTCTTTCGCACGACATCAAGAGGAGCAATTGAACCATGAAGCTCGGGGGACTAGGGTCTCTCCTCAACCAGTAATATTGAAGCCCTTAGCCCCCCCTACTATCGACCAAGTCCCTACACTAAAGAGGTTAATAAGAGAAGAGCTTCGGGAATGATATGCGAAGGGGTTATGTTGGCATTGTGATGAGCCGTGGAGCCGTGAGCATCGCTGTAGTAAAGGGGGACTTCTTATGATTGAACCGATAGAAGAAGAGGTCATTGAACATCCAAAAGAGAGCCTTGAACATGAAGAAGAAGATGCAGAAGAAGAGCCACAACCGACCGAAGTTATGGTACATACACTAGCTAGCTACTCAAACCCGCAAACGATGAAAATTGGAGGCCTTCTCAAACAACAACCAATCACTGTTCTCATCGACACGGGCAGTACTACTAACTTCCTAAATAGTAAGCTTGCTGTTCGGATATCATTACCTATCGAGAATCGCTGCAGGTTTGATGTTAAGGTCACCGACGGACGGATTTTGAATTGTGATCATAGGCGCTTGCAGGAGAAACTATTGCTGCAGGACCAAGAGATAATTGCAGATTTCTTCCTTCTCCCTCTTAACAATCATGAGGCCATGCTCAGAATTAAATGGTTGACGACATTAGGTGATATTTCTTAGAATTTTATGAAACTAATTATGAAATTTTACAGTAAGGAGAAACAGGTGACATTGCACGGGAAACGTGGGGGCGACATAATAATGATTTGCACACAACAAATGGAGAATGTTTTGCATAAAGCATGCAGCGGCTTTTTGGTACAACTTGAGCAGAAAACTAAGGGAGAGCCAACAGAATTTGAAGATCCAAATCTACTTCCTTTGCTTGCTGAATTTTCAAATATATTTGACGAACCGCGCAACCTACCTCTTACCTGTTGGCATGATCATTGTATAATGATTCTTCCAGGCAAATCTTCAGCAAATGATCAGCCATATCAGTATCCACATCTCCAGAAGGATGAAATAGAAAGGATTATAAAAGAGATGCTCGAAACAGGAGTTATTCGGCCAAGTTGCAACCTCTACTCTTCGCCGGTGCTACTTGTATGCAAGAAGGACGGAACAAGGCGAATATGTGTTGATTACCGAGCTCTCAATGGCATAATCATCAAGGACAAATACTTTATTCCAATAGTAGATGAATTGCTAGATGAAAGGGAGCACAAATCTTTACAAAGCTGGACCTTTGATCCGGGTATCATCAAATACGAGCATGCGAAGAAGACATACGGAAAACCACCTTTTAAACACACAACAACCACGAATTTTTGCTTTCTTCAACAAAAGGTGGAATATCTTGGGCATATCATATCAGAGGAAGGTGTGGTAGTGGACCCCTTCAAAATTGGAGCAATGCAAAACTGGCCGACCTCGAGAAACATAAAATTGCTACATGGCTTTCTGGGTTTAACAGGCTACTACCGCAAGTTCGTGAAAAACTATGGAAAGATCAGTGCACCACTTACTTCCTTACTAGAAAAAGATGTCTTCCAATGGTTGGACAGAGCCTCCGCTGCCTTCGACAAACTTAAGGCAGCTATGACGACAATGCCGGTGCTAACACTACCAGATTTCAACCGACCCTTCATTATTGAGGCCGACACATCGGGAGTCAGAATTAGAGCCATTCTCATGCAAGATGGTCGAACACTCGCATGCACTAGCAAGGCATTATCTCCCTCCTATCAAAATAAGTCAACATATGATAAGGAGATGCTCGCCATTGTGCGCGCAGCAACGCGATGGAGACCCTACTTGATTGGTCGACGATTTCAAATTAAAACCGACTAAAAAAGCCTTAAGTACTTTTTGGAGCGAAAGATATCATCCCCTGAGCAGCAAAAATGGGTAACAAAACTTCTTGGATTTGATTATGAAATAACTTACAAAAGGTGGAAAGAGAATATTGTTGCAGATGCGCTTTCGCAGCTACTTGAGCAAGCTGAATTTTCAATCGTTTTACTTCCAACCAGCGACTTCCTTGAGGATATTAAGATGGAATGGCAGGAAGATTCGGAGACCAATAAGATACAAAAAAAATTAGAGGAAGCACCAAGCTCCGTGGCTCATTACAATCGGGACTCAAAAGAATTATGCTATAAGGGACACATTGTACTTGTGACAAATTCTACTTACATCTTCAAGAGCAGATTTTGGACAAAGTTATTCCATATGCAGGGTACTAAATTGAAAAGGAGTACGACATATCACTCACAAACCAACAGCCAGACGGAAGTTTTAAATAGGTGCTTGGAGACAGCCCAAAGCCACCCACCAAATATGACTACCCAAAGAGAACTCCACACCCAACCAAGTGCCATTATTGATCGACGGATCGTGACTCGACGACGACGACCCACTAATGAAGTGCTAATACAGTGGGCGAACCTACCAATAGAAGATGCCACTTGGGAGAACTATGATGACTTGAAGATCAAATTCCCAGAATTCACGAATCATCAGCCTCGAGGACAAGGCTGATTTGAAGAGGGCGGGTCTGTTAGGACTCTAGCTTGGAGAGTCCTAATTGAGAGGGACATTCATGTAAAACTGTTAGGACTCTAGCTATGAGAGTCCTAATTGAGAGGGACATTCTATTAGGACTCTAGCTAGGAGAGTCCTAATTGAGAGGGGCATTCATGTAGGAGGTGTTTTCTTAGAGAAGAATTAGGAGTTGTAAGGGAATAGGAGTCTTGACTAAGAGTCCTATTAGGAGTTGGTTAGAAGTAAGAGTCTTAAGTAGGAGTCCTATTAGGAGTTAGGGTTTAGAAGACCTATAAATAGCCATGTATTCCTTCTCTTTTGATAAGCAATAGATGAATCTTTTCTGCAGCCTTTGAGCAACAACTTGGAGGGAGGAACCCCTATAGAGTTCCAAGGAGGCCGATCCCCTAAAGAGATCAACCCCAAGTTTAGAATCTGCAAGGGTTCTAACAACCTTCCTTCAATAGGCGAAGGCCAACCACCCTTTTACAGTTTCACTCCTTTTGACGGGCTTAGGAGACAACCCTTACAGAATATTCTCTCCTCTCTTTACAACTCAGAACTTGGAAGAAAAGAGGGAGAAGAACTTTTGGCCTTTACAACAATTTTGAGCTCTAAGAATCACAGAAAAAGATCAAGATTTCGGTGTAAGTTCATTGCTCTTTCAGTGCTAAATGGGTGGGGTATTTATAGGCCCCAACCCAGTTCAAATTTGGTCAAAACTGTCAATTCCCGGAATTCCAGGATCAGGCAGTTGCACCTCTTGACTGGAGCGGTTGCACCGCCTAGCAGAGCTCGAAGACTGAGCCTCTGGGCGGTGCTACCTCCTGTCAGGGGTGGTTGCACCTCCTGACAGAGCTCGAAGACCGAGCTCAGGCGATTGCACCTCCTGACTAAGGCGGTTGCACCGCTTGGCAGAGCTCGAAGACCGAGCTCAGGCGGTGCCACCTAATATCAGGGGAGGTTGCACCGCCCAGTCTCGCTAGGAGACTGAGCCCCAGGCGGTGCCACCGCTTGGCTGGAAAGGTTGCACCTCCCAGTCTCGCTCGGAGACTAAGCCCAGGCGGTGCAACCTCCTGCCTTGGGCGGTTCAACCGCCTGGTAGAAATCAGGGTCCGAATGGGTTGATCCATTCGGCCCAATTTGGGTTTTTCAAGGGCCCAATTGCCCCAAGATTAAGTTAATGGGATCACCTCCCATTTCCAACTTAATCATTGTGCTAACTACGATTTTTCCTAAGACATTTACTGCAACTTGCTCCGGTGCGTCATTCGCTTCTTCCGACGAGCTTCCGGCGAACTTCCGTCGATCATCCGATGAACCCTCGGTGATGCTCCTGCGGACTTCTGGCAAACTCCTGGACTTGCGACGATTCACTTAGCGAGTTCCGACGAGCTTCTTTGGCAAGCTTATGGACTTCTCGGATTTGTTCCCGCAGAACCTTCGACGACTGTCCGAACTTCCATCGAACTCTCGAACTCCCAACGTGATCATTGTCTTGACTCCAACGCAACTCCTGCTGCATGTCTTTCTTCCATCATAGTTAATCCTGCACACTTAAAACAAAACTTCGATCGAGACAATTAATCCTAAGCAATTAACCAAGTTGTCCGGCATGTCATTGGTCCCTCGACGCTTCGTCCGATTCTTCGGCACATCATCCTCTCCTGCAGCCTATTGCCCAATTGGCCAGTTGACTTCGCAACTCCGATATCCTTGGCACAATACTTGCTCTTCTTGGCCCGATGCCCGAGTCCATGGCCCGAAGCCTTCTGTCTATACGTCGACCGATCCACCGACCCGACGTCCAATCTTCTGACATGTTCCTCCGGCACAACATGATTTTCCTGCTTTAATTGTCTTATCCTGATCGAAGCATCCTGCGTCACTCAAAACGCAGATTAAATCGTAAACATATATCAAGTAGTTTCATCATCAAAATACGAGATTCAACAATCTCCCCCTTTTTGTTGATGACAAACACTTGATGACGGAGTTAAACTTAACTCCCAGAGTTTAAACAAACTCCCCCTATCAATATGCCATATTGATAGAACTTTGAATTCAAACTGAATTCAAGTTATTGCAATATTCATCATGAATACTTGCAACACATCATCATGAACTTATGCATAGACTTATGCATAACATCATACTTCTCCCCCTTTGTCATCAACAAAAAGGAGAAGTACCACAATCAAGCGTTTGTGATATTGGTTCAACTCATTGCATGAAAAACATAATATCAAGTTTTATCATCATGCAAGTTTGCTATTATCAAATATCAACATGTAAAATTGCGATGTTAGCTTTTGATATCATAACGCAAACATTTCAAGTGTTTATCAATTGTAGCATTTCATCACATGGTAAGATATCAACGTGTCAAATTACGATACAAGTTCTTGACATCTTAACACATGATGCAGATATGGCATAATGCAAATTTGGCAATCATAGCATTAGTGTTCATAGCATCAATTCATATATTTCTCCCCTTTTGTTGTCAACAAAAAGGAGAACGATATAAGCAAATTTTAAGCATAAGTGCTTGTAATTATTCATGTCATAACTAGGTTCATGTCATTTTCCAACAGTGAGTGATAGGATATTAATTATACAAACATCTCAAGGAAAATATGACATGGAGATAGCTTTGAAAACTTCTTCCTTTTTATCTGTTATTATCTTTTTGCATGAAGGAGGAAGACTATTTGTGATACATGCTATTTGTGAGTTTACTTCGAGTGAAGTTAAAATCGATGAGAGATTAAATCATTCTTCATTTTTACAAGGATCAAGATATGTATGTGAAACAAATCCTTGCAAGTAAAAATACTTTCATCCATATTCATCAAATCCATTTCTCAAAAAAATATTTTTCACATGATATGTGTATGAGAGATGTATTTGCTAGTTGATTACATATGTCAAAAATCAATGATATAAATTAAACTTGATATGACATATGCTTGTTAAGTTCAGAAGAGAATAATGTATCGAGAAAATCTGATTGTTAGGATCAAGAAAATCTGAAAATGAAATTTGACTCTTTTTTGCATTCAGACAAGGTTTTGCTATAGATATTCAATTACAATCATGAAGGTAAAGCATGCTTGTTAACATGGAAATTTTGTATTCAAGCACATAATTTCCAACATGTAATTGTGTAAAATCATTATGGCAATCAAGTGATTTGATCATTCAATCAAGAAAGTTTAAAAAATAATTTTAACACGTTCAATCATTCGGATGTATTTTTGCTATAGTTTTTCAAATACAATCATGAAGATAAGGCATGCTCATCATCATGGTAGTACGATGGCAAGTTTACAATATACAAGCTTGTAAAATTTTTTAACATTTTAAGACACGCAAGCTAGTAATTTTGAGATATTCAAGAAAGCAACTCTTGCTTCTTGAACTATAAGTTTTGCTTGATATGCAAGTTAACTTTTTGCTTCTACAAGATATCATTCCTTGGTGATGTTCAATATAGCAAGTTCAACATCATGCAAGCTAGTGAATCTTATAACATTTTAGAACATGCATAATCACCAAAGCATCATAAATTTTAATGATGTGCAAAATTACAAATTTTGCATGTTTGCATTTGTGCATCTTGAGATTTGCAAGATAGCATTTCTTGGTGATATTCAAGATAGCAATTCCTTTTCTTTTGAGAAGTGTAATTATTTTCTTCCTCCCTTTTTTTTTAATTATATGAGCTAGCAAATTAGCTTTCAAACATGTTTTGCTCCCCCTTTGTCATTGTCAAAAAGAAGGGAAGACCCTTTACGTTAATTTCTAAATTATGACAAAGGTAAATGATAGAACCCTTGCAGATTCTAAACTTGGGGTTGATCTCTTTAGGGGATTGGCCTCCTTGGAACTCTATAGGGGTTCCTCCCTCCAAGTTGCTGCTCAAAGGCTGCAGAAAAGATTCATCTATTGCTTATGAAAAGAGAAGGAATACATGGCTATTTATAGGGCTTCTAAACCCTAACTCCTAATAGGACTCCTACTTAAGACTCTTACTTCTAACCAACTCCTAATAGGACTCCTACTCAAGACTCCTATTCCCTTACAACTCCTAATTCTTCTCTAAGAAAAAACCTTCTACATGAATGCCCCTCACAATTAGGACTCTCCTAGCTAGAGTCCTAATAGAATGTCCCTCTCAATTAGGACTCTCCTAGCTAGAGTCCTAACATTTTTACATGAATGTCCCTCTCAATTAGGACTCTCCAAGCTAGAGTCCTAACAAACCCGCCCTTTTCAAATCAGCCTTGTCCTCGAGGCTGATGATTCATGAATTCTGGGAATTTGATCTTCAAGTCGTCATAGTTCTCCCAAGTGGCATCTTCTTTTGGTAGGTTCGCCCACTGTATTAGCACTTCATTAGTGGGTCGTCGTCGTCGAGTCACAATTCGTCGATCAATAATGACACTTGGCTGGGTCTGGAGTTCTCTTTGGGTAGTCATATTTGGTGGGTGGCTTTGGGCTGTCTCCAAGCACCTGTTTAAAACTTCCGGTTGGCTGTTGGTTTGTGGGTGATATGTCATACTCCTTTTCAATTTAGTACCCTGCATATAGAATAACTTTGTCCAAAATCTGCTATTGAAGATGCAAGTAGAATTTGTCACAAGCACAATGCGTCCCTTATAGTGTAATTCCTTTGAGTCCCAATTGTAATGAGCCATGGGGCTTGGTGCTTCCTCCAATTTTTTTATAATCTTACTAGTATCTGAATCTTCCTGCCATTCCATCTTAATATCCTCAAGGAAGTCGCTGGTCGGAAGTGAAACGGTCGAAACTTCAACTTGCTCGGGTAGCTGCGAAAGCGCATCTGCAAGAACATTCTCTTTCCCCTTTTTGTAAGTTATTTCAAAATCAAATCCAAGAAGTTTTGTTACCCATTTTTGCTGCTCGGGGGAAGATATCTTCTGCTTCAAGAGATATTTTAGGCTTTTATGGTCGGTCTTGATTTGAAAGTATCGCCTAATCAAGTACAATCTCCACCTCGTTGCTGCGCGCACAATGGCGAGCATCTCCTTATCATATGTTGACATATTTTGATCGGAGGGAGATAATGCCTTGCTAGTGTATGCGAGTGGTCGACCATCTTGCATGAGAGTGGCTCCAATTCTGACTCCAGATGTGTCGGCCTCAATAATGAAGGGTCGGTTGAAATCTGGTAGTGTTAGCACCGGCGTCGTCGTCATGGCTGCCTTAAGTTTGTCGAAGGCAGCGGAGGCTCTGTCCAACCATTGGAAGACATCTTTTTCTAGTAAGGAAGTAAGTGGTGCACTGATCTTTCCATAGTTTTTCACGAACTTGCGGTAGTAGCCTGTTAAACCCAGAAAGCCATGTAGCAATTTTATGTTTCTCGAGGTCGGCCAGTTTTGCATTGCTCCAATTTTGAAGGGGTCCACTGCCACAGGTAAGAGGTAGGTTGCGCGGTTCGTCAAATATATTTGAAAATTCAGCAAGCAAATGAAGTAGATTTGGATCTTCAAATTCTGTTGGCTCTCCCTTAGTTTGCTGCTCAAGTTGTACTAAAAAGCCGCTGCATGCTTTATGCAAAACATTCTCCATTTGTTGTGTGCAAATCGTTGTTATGTCGCCCCTACGTTTCCCGTGCAATGTCACCTGTTTCTCCTTACTGTAAAATTTCATAATTAGTTTCATAAAATTCCAAGAAATATCACCTAATGTCATCAACCATCTAATTCTGAGCATGGCCTCATGATTGTGAAGAGGGAGAAGGAAGAAATCTGCAATTATCTCTTGGTCCTGCAGCAATAGTTTCTCCTGAAGCGCCTATGATCACAATTCAAAATCCGTCCGTCGGTGACCTTAACATCAAACCTGCAGCGATTCTCGATAGGTAATGATATCTAAACAGCAAGCTTACTATTTAGGAAGTTAGTAGTACTGCCTGTGTCGATGAGAACAGTGATTGGTTGTTGTTTGAGAAGGCCTCCAATTTTCATCGTTTGCGGGTTTGAGTAGCTAGCTAGTGTATGTACCGTAACTTCGGTCGGTTGTGGCTCTTCTTCTGCATCTTCTTCTTTATATTCAAGGCTCTCTTTTGGATGTTCAATGACCTCTTCTTCTATCGGTTCAATCATAAGAAGTCCCCCTTTACTACAGCGATGCTCACGGCTCCACTGCTCGTCATAATGCTAACATAACCCCTTCGCATATCGCTCCCGAAGCTCTTCTCTTGTTAACCTCTTTAGTGTAGGGACTTGGTCGACAGTAGGGGGGGCTAAGGGCTTCAATATTACTGGTTGAGGAGAGACCCTAGTCCTCCGAGCTTCATGGTTCAATTGCTCCTCTTGATGTCGTGCGAAAGAGATGGCTGCCATAAGCGTATACGGTTGTCGCGCTTTAACTTCTCCTCGGATCTCCGGCTTCAAGCCCTCAATGAAGGTCCACAATAGCTGTTTTTGAGACCAATCATGAGTTTGATTAGATAACCTTTCAAACCTGGTTTGGTACTCCTGAATGGTGGAGGTTTGTTGGATCTTTGCTAGTTGTTCGTCAATATTCTCGTAATCGGTTGGTCTGAAACGAATCAGTAGTCCTTCTTTGAATTGTCGCCATGAAAGGACTCCATAAGTATGTTCAAACCAGTCAAACCACTGTATAGCATTCCCTTCAAGATGTATAGCTGCAATTTTCACCATAGATACATCCGCAGTTTTGTGGTACCGAAAATATCGCTCCGCGCGCGAGATCCAACCAATCGGGTCTCCTTCTTCCCATCTAGGGAAGTCCACTCTCATGTATGGATAGTTGGGGTTGGTCATAGAGCTTCCCCTCTCTTGGAAGTCATATCTTTGGGGTTGGTGTGATTGAGCAAAGCTCTCTCCTTGATGTGATTTCTTCGGGCTTAGTGGTCGGCCCAATCTGAGTTCGGTAAAGAGCATCCGAATCTTATCCTCCATTCGCGCCTCCAAGGCTTCGAATTTAGCATTGATTACCTCCTTAGATGCCATAATATATGCCTCCAAATCTATGATATTAAGATCTCTCTTTTGTTGTTAGGTTAAAGGCATATATAGGTTGAGAGAAGTGATGGTCAAAAGGGTTGGTGGATTGGTGGATGTAGGCTACGATTTAGGCTTGTTTTGTGGCAGTTTTGGGTGCAGTTTGAGGGTGTGGTTTAGTAGAGTTTTAGGGCTGTGGTTGAAAGTTTTGGATCTGTGGTAGATGGTAGCAAAAGTTTGACAGAAATCCGTGGAAGTTGCAGCAAGTATGTGCTGTCTTGTAAGAGTAGAATTGTCGTCGAAGAAACAACGGTTTCTCGACGTAATTTTCACCAAAAACTTGAGAGAATTGAGGAGGGAATTGATAGCAAAATCACAGTTTATATGACAGCAAAGATATCTAATTTAATCAAGAAAATTTCGGCAGTATAACAGCAAGGAAATTGGTGCAAGTTGCAATTGCAGAATTATCGTCGAAAAATTTCAGCGGGTTACGATGAAAATTTGCAGCAACATAAAATCGTTTTTACAGATGAATTTCTTAATAGATCAATCTTAGATAGAAGCCAAGATGATCTATGAAGTGTATAAGAAATTTTATTCAAAAAAGATTGCAAATAGATGGGTTAAGGCAACGATATGCAGCTGAAATTTTCTGCAGCATAGATTTTCAAGTGTAGAAGATTGGACATAAAAGATCAGTAGTTTATATTGAGAATTTTTCGATGAAACCAAAGGGAAATCTACTGTTAGGAAGTGTCAAAGATGTCATAAAAATTTCGTAGAAATTTGGATAGAAAAAGCACAGTAGCAAGATCAAACAGATGGTGCTATGCGGCTTGAATTCTGCAATTCAAGTGTAGCAGATTGGACATAAAAGATCAGTAGTTTATATTGAGAATTTTTTGATGAAACCAAAGGGAAATCCACTGTTAGGAAGTGTCAAAGATGTCATAAAAATTTCGTAGAAATTTGGATAGAAAAAGCACAGTAGCAAGATCAAACAGATGGTGCTATGCGGCTGGAATTCTGCAATGTATCTTTCGTCGTAGAGATGAAAACTTTGTGACGAAAAGTTTATGCAGCAATATAAGAATAATTTTTTTTTTTTTGATTTTCGAATAAGGATAACTAAATTGCAGCAGCAGTAAGGTAGGAAACCAGAACCTGTTGCAATTCACGGGGAGATCAAAGGATGATCCGCGGTGGTGGAGATGATGGCGGAATTCGATGATGATCTTTTAAGCAATTGTGGGAATTGCTTTGGATGGTTGTGGAGGGTTGATGGATGGCTGTGGAAGGGCAGCGAGATGCCAAGAACGCTGCTCTGATACCAGGTGATAGAACCCTTGCAGATTCTAAACTTGGGGTTGATCTCTTTAGGGGATCGGCCTCCTTGGAACTCTATAGGGGTTCCTCCCTCCAAGTTGCTGCTCAAAGGCTGCAGAAAAGATTCATCTATTGCTTATGAAAAGAGAAGGAATACATGGCTTTTTATAGGGCTTCTAAACCCTAACTCCTAATAGGACTCCTACTTAAGACTTTTACTTCTAACCAACTCCTAATAGGACTCCTACTCAAGACTCCTATTCCCTTACAACTCCTAATTCTTCTCTAAGAAAAAACCTCCTACATGAATGCCCCTCACAATTAGGACTCTCCTAGCTAGAGTCCTAATAGAATGTCCCTCTCAATTAGGACTCTCCTAGCTAGAGTCCTAACATTTTTACATGAATGTCCCTCTCAATTAGGACTCTCCAAGCTAGAGTCCTAACAGTAAATAGCATTGATGAAAATTCAAGTCTTGAATGTCAAAATGATTATTTTATCATGAATATTTCATCATTGCATGCATCATTATCATCATATATATTTTCAAACCATATAAACTCATTATTAGATGATTCCAAATCATCATTCCTATTATTTCAATCATTGTTTCAATCATCTTAATAGCTTATCATGCACAATATGTAAAACCATCTAACATGATACAAACATTTATTGTTAAAATATTTATCACTATTTTCATGTATGATAATAAAGTGTTCATGATACCGAACATTAAATCAATATTTTTTAAGTATTTATCACTTCATTTTGATCATGATACCAAACATTCATCATTTAGAGCATTCATGACATTAAATCAACATTTATAATACTTCATTTTAGCAACAACTCATAGCATTTTAAATCATGATTCACATCATATGCAATACATCACATCATAATTAAAAAGCTCAAGTATTGCGTGCATCATTGCAAATCATAAATGTTTCATATCATGATGGTATCAATTTTGTTAAATTATATCCTACCATGCATGATCATAACTTTTCATTTGTATACATCAAAATAAATTAATGAATATTTCATGTATTCATATCATCACATAAGGAATATCAAGAAGAAAATAATTGGGTGATGAGATAAACCTTTCATGAATACAAAGAATTGCATAAAAATCATATCATGAATACAAGGAATACAGGTCACAATCATTCAAGAGAAAATTCATCATTCATTTTCAATTCATTCAATTTGACAAATCATGATCATGATTTTGATAAAACTCATTTCAAAATTAAATCATCAAAATAATTTTTATGGCTCACAAAATTTATAACATAAATAGATTCATGATTTCATTGATAATATATTTTTCTCCCTTTTTTTAAGTGTTTCATCTTAAGTGATCGATTTCATGTTAGCATGCCTTTTCATTTATGTCAAATCAAAAAATGTATCAATTTTTAAAGCCACTGTTATTATCATGAAAATCGATAATCCATAATTATCAAGAATCATCATACATAATTTTAAAAATATATACTCATTAATCACAACTTCAAATTAAACATGATTTAATATACTCAAAATCGAGAAATAGCAATGGAGATCAACATGATACACATTATTACTTCTTAACCATGATTTCATATTTTCAATCAAAATCATTTTGTTTGTTTATCATAAAATATGCAATAGCATGATCATAATATTTTTTTTTTAAACATTAATTCTAAACTAAAAAAGAAAATACATCATGAAAGCATCAAGTAATTTCAAAATAAATTAGGGGGATTTCAATTACCTCATCATTGAAAGTGGTTAAGGCATAGTTTGCCACCTCGCCTTTCTTGATTTTCTCCTCGTCTTCAGAGGAGCTCGATTCATCCTACTTTGTGTTCTTCTTCTTTGGCCTCTTCCTTCGTTTAAGTTTATTGTTTATTTTAGATTTTTGTTTAATAAACTTATTAAGATTTAGTGTTCGAAGTTCAAGTTCATCATTGTCCTCATCACTTGAGTCATCGCTCAAGTGGTATTCATTTGTCCGGAGTTCCAAATCCTTCCTGTTCTTTGGAAGGTGATTTTGTTCATCATGTGCATTGTGCACCATTTCATATGTCATTAATGAACCAATTAGTTCTTCAAGTGGTAAGTTGTTTAGGTTTTTAGCTTCTTGTATTACAGTTACTTTTGAATCCCACTTCTTAGAAAGAGAACGCAAAATCTTGTTTACGAGTTGAAAATCCGAAAAACATTTTCCAAGTGCTCTTAAACTATTTACAACATCCGTGAAACGGGTGTACATGTCGCCTATAGTCTCGCTTGGTTGCATTCGAAAAAGCTCAAAATCATGCAATAAAATGTTAACTTTCGAGTCTTTGACTCTACTAGTTCCCTCGTGCGTGATTTCAAGTGTTCGCCAAATGTCAAAAGCCGTTTCGCACGTAGAAATCCGATTGAACTCATTTTTGTCCAAAGCGCAAAATAAGGCATTCATAGCCTTTGCGTTTAAAGAAAAATACTTCTTCTCCAAATCCGACCATTCGTTCATCGGTTTGGAGGGAAGTTGAAAACCGTTTTCAATGATATTCCATAAATCCAAATTCATAGAAATCAAGAAAACTCTCATTCGAGTTTTCCAATAAGTGTAGTCCAATCCGTTAAACAACGGTGGATGAACAACCGATAAGCCCTCTTGAAAGCCATGAAGAGTAATTTCTCTCGGGTGTAAATCTGAAATGAGAAATACCGGGCTCTGATACCAATTGTTAAGATCAAGAGCACAAGAGGGGGGGGTGGTGAATTAGTGCAGTGGAAATCTTTCAACGATAAAACACGTTCAAATGATAAAAACGATTTCGGTGTGAAAGCCCATTCTAAGATTACTTTAACTTAAGATCAAGCGAGATGATGTTAAAATCAATCTATGAAGGCAGTTTGCAGTTATGATGAAAACCAGAATATAAGCGCAAACTGAAATACGACGTTCGTATGAAGAAGCTGATTTACGTCTAAATGCTGATTCGTAAATCACTTGATTAGGCGAGATGCAGTTTAAGCAAGGATATAAAGGTAGTTTGCAGTTATGATTGAAATCAAAACGTAAACGCAAACTGAAATATGATGATCGTACGAAAAAACAGATTTACATCTAAACGCTGATTCGGAAAGTGCAAAGCTTGAAACCCGATCGTATATGCGCAGAAAGTAGTAAGCTTTAGAGGAGGTTTGCAGTAAAGATAATATGCTCAAAGTAAATGCAAACCGAGATTTAGAGTGGTTCGGTCAATCTTGACCTACTCCACTTTTGGCTTCCTCCACTGACGAGGTCACCGACGTCAACTAGAGGCCTTCCTTCAATAGGCGAAGGCCAACCACCCTTTTATAGTTTCACTCCTTTTGACGGGCTTAGGAGACAACCCTTATAGAATTATCTCTCCTCTCTTTACAACTCAGAACTTGGAAGAAAAGAGGGAGAAGGACTTTTGGCCTTTACAACAATTTTGAGCTCTAAGAATCACAGAAAAAGATCAAGATTTCGGTGTAGGTTCATTGCTCTTTCAGTGCTGAATGGGTGGGGTATTTATAGGCCCCAACCCAGTTCAAATTTGGAGCTCAAAACTATCAATTTTCAGAATTCCGGGATCAGGCGGTTGCACCTCCTGACTGGAGCGATTGCACCGCCTGGCAGAGCTCGAAGACTGAGCCTCTGGGCGGTGCTACCTCCTGTCAGGGGCGGTTGCACCTCCTGACAGAGCTCGAAGACCGAGCTCAGGCGGTTGCACCTCCTGACTGAGGCGGTTGCACCGCTTGGTAGAGCTCGAAGACCGAGATTAGGCGGTGCCTCCTCCTGTTGGGGGAGGTTGCACTGCCTAGTCTCGCTAGGAGACTAAGCCCCAGGCGGTGCCACCGCCTGGCTGGAGCGGTTGCACCTCCCAGTCTCGCTCGGAGATTGAGCCAGGCGGTGCAACCTCCTGCCTTGGGCGGTTCAACCGCCTGGCAGAAATCAAGGTCCGAATGGGTTGATCCATTCGGCCCAATTTGGGTTTTTCAGGGGCCCAATTGCCCCAAGATTAAGTTAATGGGATCACCTCCCATTTCCAACTTAATCATTATGCTAACTACGATTTTTCCTAAGACATTTACTGCAACTTGCTCCGGTGCGTCAATCGCTTCTTCCAGCGAGCTTTCGGCAAACTTCCGTCGATCATCCGATGAACCCTCGGTGATGCTCCTACAGACTTTCGGCAAACTCCTGGACTTGCAACGATTCACTTGGCGAGTTCCGACGAGCTTCTTTGGCAAGCTTATGGACTTCTCGTATTTGTTCTCGCAGAACCTCCGACGACTGTCCGAACTTCCATCGAACTCTCGAACTCCCAACGTGATCATTGTCTTGACTCCGGCACAACTCCTACTGCATGTCTTTCTTCCATTGTAGTTAATCCTGCACACTTAAAATAAAACTTCGATCAAGACAATTAATCCTAAGCAATTAACCAAGTTGTCCGGCATGTCATTGGTCCCTCGACGCTTCGTTCGATTCTTCGGCGCATCATCCTCTCCTGCAGCCTATTGCCCAATCGGCCAGTTGACTCCGCAACTCCGATATCCTTGGCACAATACCTGCTCTTCTTGGCCCGATGCCCGAGTCCACGGCCCGAAGCCTTCTGTCGATACGTCGATCGATCCACCGGCCCGACGTCCAATCTTCTGACATGTTCCTCCGGCACAACATGATTTTCCTACTTTAATTGTCTCATCCTGATCGAAGCATCCTGCGTCACTCAAAACGTAGATTAAATCATAAACATATATCAAGTAGTTTCATCATCAAAATACGAGATTCAACAGCCGGGAGTCCGCCAGAGCATCACTGAGGGTTCGTCGGATGTTCACCGGAAGTTCACCAGAAGCTCGCCGGAAGAAGCGATTGACGCACCAAAACATAGAATTACAGTAATCATATAGTAATTATCGTAGTTAGAGTATAGATTAAGTTAGGGTTGGGAGGTAATCCCACTGATTTAATTAGGGGCCAATTGGGCCTTTAACATACCTAAATTGGGCTGAATGGAATAACCTATTCGGACCTAGAATTCCTGGCCGGTGGTGGCACCGCCAGGGCCGACAGTGGCACCCCCAGGAGACTCGGTCTCCCAGGGATTCTGGGCGATAGTACCGCCCCTATCAAGTGGTGGTACCGCCGATAGTTATTGCTGCCAACGGTGGTACCGCCGGCAGTTATTGTTGCCAGCGGTGGTACCACCCCTGTCAGGTGGTGGTACCGCCTGAGCTCGGTCTTCGAGCACTGTCAGGTGGTAGTACCACCCAGACTGAGCGGTAGTACAGCTCAGTGTCCGATGACAGGCAATAGTACCGCCCAGTTATGGCGATGGTACCATCAGAACCCCGGAAATCCGAGAATGGACACTTTTAGGCTCCATTTTCAAACTCATTGGGGTTTATATAAACCCCATCCTTTCTTGCATGAAAGGGCAACGAAAAACTTGCTTTAATCTTGAGACTTTTGAGACCTTAAAGTGTTGAAAAAGCTAGAGTTCTCCTCCTTCTTTCTTCTAAGTGTTGAGATAATCTAAGAGATGAGTGAAAACTTGTAAGGGATATCTCCTAAGCCCGTCAAAAGGAGAAAAGCTGTAAAAGAGTGGTTGGCTTTCGCCTATTAAAGGAAGGCCTCTAGTGGATGCTAGTGACCTTGTCGGAAGAGGAAGCCAATAGTGGATGTAGGTCACATTGGCCGAACTACTCTAAAATCTCGGTTTGCATTTGCTTTGAGTATCTTTCCTTTATAGCAAATTGTCTCTCCTCCTTATTGTGCTTTAATATGTCTACATTAGCTTTGACGTAAAACATCTTCCGATATCGGCTTTCTACGAAGACTTTACGAAATCTACGTTTTTTCATTTGTGTGATTTACATTGCTGTAAATCACCTTAGTCTTCTCTTGCATTTTCACTTAAGACTTCAAGCTCAAATTTTCTTCCGAAACGAATTGAGTTGAAATCATTCTCGTTGAACCAGCTTTAATCGAAATAAGGTTTTTGAACTAGCAAAAGTTTTCCGCTGCACTAATTCACCCCCCCCTCTTAGTGCGCTCTTGATCCTAACAACATCGGCATGTGAACATTGGCTTTCAAGATCCTCAAACAGGGGTACTATTGACCAACCCTACGCCGAGATGTCAAGATATACGTGCAACGGTGCCAACAGTGCCAAAAGCATGCCCAGTTGCAACACCATCCAACGGTGCCTCTCACCCCGATGGATGCGGCCTGGCCCTTCGCCCAATGGGGGCTGGACCTCCTCGGGCCTTTTCCTCTAGCTTTGGGACAATGAAGTTTCCACATCGTCAGGGTTGACTACTTCACGAAGTGGGTCAAAGCTGAACCCCTCGCATCAACACGGAGAAACAAGTTCAGAGCTTCACATAGAAGAACATCATTACCTGGTTCGGAATCTTAAGGGCTATCATCACCGACAATGGAGCTCAGTTCAACAATGCTAAGTAAAAGGCCTACTGCCAGTCATACGGGATACAGTTGAAGTTCAGCTCGGTCGCACACCCCCAAACCAATGGCCAAGCCGAAGTGATGAATTGGGCGATCCTAGAAGGCCTCAAAAGGAGGGTCTCAGGCATGGTTGGAGCATGGGTGGACGAGCTCCCTAGCATCCTGTGGGAAATGCGAATGACCCCCATGTCCGCCTCGGGAGAATCCCCATTCAGCCTGGCATTCGGAACTGAAGCGGTGCTTCCACCTGAGATGGTATTCCTGACCTTGCGCACTATCACCTTTGAGCAAGGTGACTCCGAGGAGGGCCTCCAGGCTAACCTGGACCTCCTCGAGGAAAGAAGGGCCGAAGCACACTTGCGCACCCTGTCCTACAAAAAGGCCATGGCCCGAATCTACAATCGCAAGGTCTGCCCATGGTCGATCAAGGCCAGGGACCTCATCCTTTGGAAGAATGAAGTAAGAGACCCGACCCAAGTGAGGGGGAAGCTCGCACCAAACTGGGAAGGCCCCTATCGGGTCTACGACGTGGTTCGAGAAGGAACCTATTGACTCGAGACCATGAAGGGGAGTCCCCTACCAAGGACTTGGAATGTATCCAACTTGAAAAAATTTTATCCCTAAAAGTGTAGAGCCAGGATTCCATAAAGCTAGTTTTCATTGATCAAGAGAAACATACACATTGTGGTTGGGTCAAAATTTGATCCGACCAAGACAAAAGAGAAAATGTTATAACCCTTAGTTGGGGGGGGGAGAGTCTCGGGCCCGTCGTCGAAAGGGACGTCCGCCGACACGTTGACATTTTGGTCCTCTAGCAGGTCGGTGAACGGGTCTGACTCCAGTTCCAGGTCTGGGTACCTCGCATGAAAGCGAGCAAAGGCAACTCGATATCCAAACTCATAAGTCACCTGCCCCGACCTCTGCAGGCCGCGCTCAAACCAGGGAGATGACTTGTACTCGGCGATTGCCCCCTTGATCTTCTCCGGCAGTGCCAGGCGCTCCTCCTTCAGAATCTCCTTAGCGGCCCAAGAAGAAGACCTGGGGGATTCGACGTCCCAGGAGAGGGTCAGCAGCTCATCGTCAATTGTCCGAACATGTGCTTGGCTTTCCTTCAACTCGTCCTTCAGACGATTCATCTCTTCCTTCAGGTTCGAGGCATGCGTTCGACCGCGGCGACAGCCTCCAGGCCAGATCCACTCTTCAGCTCCTCGACCTCCCATCGGAGATCGGAATTGACATCCAATAGACGCTCGATCACCTTTCTAGCATCATAAATGCGATCGATCAGCGCCATGGTGTAATGCTGGCCCTGCATGAAGATCAGCATTAGAATCCATATGCAAAAGGAAGAATCGAACGAGGGAAGAATGCCACTACTTACCCAAACAAATGACTTGGCCGCCCGATCCATCAGTACCACTGAGGGGGAGCAATAGAGCTCCTTTGTCAACACCTGGTGGAGCAACCCCCAGGTATACTCCTGAGCGGTCGGCCCATCATCCTATATCCGATTGTCGGCCTTGAGGTTCACCCACCGTGAGGTGTAGGGAGTCCTTGGCTCCTCGGCGGGGAGGTCGGCCATGCTCAGGGCCTGAAACTACTCACCTCGGCCTAAGGACGGATGCAGCATAGGTTCCGCATCGACTTTGGACGTGCTGATGGCCTCCTTGAGGGATCACAATCAGGCGATCCGGCCGCCCCCTTCCCCTTCATGCTCCCCGAGCCCCCACCTTGAGGAGCGGCTCCGAACGACCCTAGGGCAGCAGTTGCACACGCAGCTAAGCTCACGTACACCTACCGAGTCCTAGTTTTCGCCCTCTTCTGTGGGCGACTTGCCTCCAGAGACCCCAACGTCCTCCTTGGCGTGCCCTTCTGCGATGCACCCCTAGCACTAGAACCCTTGCCATCCTGAGACGGTGGCGTGACGACCTTGGCATGAGACACCCCTTTCCCCGACTAGAGGTTCATCATCTCTACAAACAAAAGCCCGGTCAATCAGCTAGCTCGGGGTGAGATGGATGATCTGTAACATAAGAACGGTCGTACCCCTAGTTGTTGGGCTTAGTCCTGCCTCGACCAGCCACTCCTTGGTCATGTTAGGATCGGAGCGGCACTAAGAGGGGTGGGGGGGGGTGAATTAGTGCAGCGGATTAAAACTTGTAAATTTGAAAATAATTTCATAAATACGCAAAGATTTCAATTCGTCAATGACTTGGAGAAAGTAGCTCGAATAAAGTGAGAAGATGAAAACTGAAAGCTTGCTACAATGTAAATAACTGTTTCAGAAAAGTAAATACTCACACATTCAAAGAACACATCAATTTAAAGTGGCTCGGTCAAAATGACCTACATCCACTTGCGATGCCTTCTTCAATGAGGCTCCCAACTTCCACTAGCAAATCACTTTGAAGGGGAAGGACAAATACCCCTATTACAACCATTTTACAAGTGGTTCACACTCTTACAAATTTTTCAAAAAGAAAGAGGGAGGTGAACACTTAAGCTATTGAAAACAAGACTTTTGCTAAAGCTTTTCTCAATTTCTAACTTCCGAAAGGTTGTATTCTCTACTGAGAATTGAGGGGTATTTATAGGCCCCAAGAGGATTCAAAATTAGGCTCCAAATTTTGAATTCTCTTGGATTTCCGAGGCTGGCGGTGCCACCGCCTATTAGTATCTGACACTGACAGTGTACTGGCGGTGCCACCGCCCAGCCCGGCGATGCCAC